>NW_007728065.1:239048-278204 GCF_000696425.1 Galeopterus variegatus | reverse complement strand
GCGACGATCTGCCGTGACGCGCGCCCCCTCCTCCCGACCCATCCCGCCCCGGCTCCAGTGAGCTAATCCGCAGCTGGCGGGCGCCCGGCCGGTTGCCACGGCAACCCCTCTCCCAGGGCCCGGCCGCCGCGCGAGCCACGGTAAACAGGACCTTCTGCCGGACTCGCCCCCTCGCCTTTTAGGGGTGGGGGAGATGGCGGCTTAACCCTTTCTGGGCTGAAGACCACCGCCTGACGTTCCGCGTTGCTCCCAGGCCGGGCATCCATTCGCGGGATGCGCTCAGCCTGGGGCTGGGACCTGGACAGAGAGGGCACGGCAGGGGCGGCCACACTCCCTGCCCACGCTTTACTCCAGGCGCCTCATGCATTTATGGCGCTGGCTGGGGCCTGCGACACCCCAGGCTATGAGTCAGGCACCTCCCTTGCCCCAAGGAGCCTGCAGTCCTGCATTGGTAATGACAGTCATGAGTCAGGCAATGAGAGCGTGACGAGGGTGGGAAGGGCCCGAGGGCCAGGCTTCCCCGTGGGAAGAAGGGCTGCCAAGTCGGCCGGGGGGTGGGGGGTCAGGAAAAGCTTCCAAGAGCAGAAATAACTTTGTAGTGCCCGCCGCCCCCACTTAACGTAGGACACACACTCACGAACTGCATGACCGGACCGCCAAACAGAAGTAGACGAGAAAGTGCTGTGGTCTGCAGGGAAGGGGTCACGAGTACAGGCCTGGGCATCTGAGCAGTTCCCTGGGGCTGACTGGGAATGCTGAATAGGTCTGGAGAGGTGGGGAAATGGTGGAGGAAAGGAAAGAGCGTGAGCAGAGGCCAGAAGGGGAGGTTAGAGGCCAGGCGTATTGTTATCATAACAGCCAAGAAGTGAGTGGTAAGGTCAGATAGGTAGGCCTGCCAGATTTCAAAAGGCCTTGATAGGTCTTGGATTTTATGCTAAGGGCAGTGGGGAGCCATAGAAAGTTGTTTTTGTTTTTGGGGGTTTTTTTTAATTTATTTTTTATTAGGACACAGTTGATTGGACATATCTCTGAGGTACAGCATTAGAATATCAATACCTGTGTGCAATATGTGATGTTCAAATCAGAATAATTGGTATGTTCATCATTATATAATGTAATTGATTTTCATGGCCCTTTACCACTCCATCTCTTTCCCCCCTCTTGTTCCCCCTTTCCCACCTGTGGTAACCCCAGTTCTGTTCTCTTCTTTGTTTTTTTTAATTTTTATTGAATTATAATTGATTATACATATTTTGGGGGTTTGTCATTGACATATATTGATCAAATCAATATTACTAGCAAATATATTGTTACAAATCATACTTATTCATGCCCCTTGTCCAATCTCTCCCAATCCCCCTTTCCCTCCCCCTCCCCCCTCTAATTACCCTAGATTTCTTCTCTCCTTCTGAAAGAATAATGGTTACCAGCACTGCACTCTCCCAAGTTTTTTTTTTTTTTTTTAAAAGATGACCGGTAAGGGGATCTTAGCCCTTGGCTTGGTGTTGTCAGCACCACGCTCAGCCAGTGAGCGAACCGGCCATCCCTATATAGGATCCGAACCCGTGGCCTTGGTGTTATCAGCACCGCACTCTCCCGAGTGAGCCATGGGCCAGCTCTAGAATAATGGTTATTCTGTTGATTTGTTGCCTAGATGATCTGTCCAATGCTGAGAGATGTGATGTTAGGTAATTCTCTCTTTTCATGGGGCTTCATCTGTTATGGAAGGGGAGATGAGACAGTTGATCACCCAAAAATCCTAATTGCAGAGGCTGGAAAAGAACCCATGTATTCAGTTGCAGACAGCAGATGCTTCTTCTGTCACTCTGGAACGGGCTTTGTGGAGAGAAACATCTTCTTTTCTTTGGTCTCTGACTCTCCTTGTGTCAATACACTCCAGTGGCTGGCAGACCATCTGCACAGTGGCTGTGGCATCTATCTGCTTTCATGGCAGCCATGGTTATTGTGGTGGCTATGGTGGGCCACCCACATGGAGGTGATGTTTTTGGTGTGCTCCTTACCTAGTTGTTGGTAGTGATGGCAGTGTGCCTGGTTATGGGAGGGGGTCCAGTCCCTGATTCCATACCTCAGGACCCAGGGTGGGCCCCATGGCGCTGGTGGTGTGCCTGGTTGTGGGAGGAGGGTCTGGTCCCCAGCTCGTAGAACGTTTTTGAGCAGAGGAGTGCCCTGAGGAAAGGGAGATGGACCTGGCAGGGGTGATTTTACCAGTATTGGTGGCAGGCTCCAGGCCAATCTCTACACCCGAGGAAAGCCAGTCTTGTCTTTAGCTCAGGGACCTCTGGAGAGGTTGAGCTGTGCTCCTGGAGACAGCTGAGAGGCCTGAAGCTTAGGCAATGGAAAAAAAGAGAAGAGATGCTTAGCCTTACAAATCTGTGAAAGGGGTACATGGGAGAGAGAAAAAAGGCAATAGGGAGAGAGAAAAAAACTAAAGGATTGCATATAATGGGGAACATCAGATATTGTCTAGGCAGTCCCTATAGATGGGGGACCTGAGATGTGAGGGACTTGTTCAGAGTCACAGGAAAAAAGCTTCGTCTCCTTAGTTGAGGGTTTTGCTTATTCTATGAGATCTTTGAAGCTCTCCCCAAACTCCTTCATGCCATACCCATTTCAATTAAGCACACTAAACTTTTAGAACCCAGATTTGCAAAGTGTAAGCATTTGAAAACAAAGTGTAAGCATTTAAATTACAGTAGTCCCCCCTTATTTGGGGTTTTACTTTCCCTAGTTTCAGTTACCTGCAATCAATTGTGGTTGGAAAATATTAAGTTATTTTAAGAGACATAGAAACCACATTTGCCTAACTTTTATTACAGTATATTGTTATAATTGTTCTATTTTATTATTATTGTTAATCTCTTTCTGTGCCTAATTTATAAATTAAACTTTATCACACGTATACATGTACAGGAAAAAGCATTAAATATAGGGTTTGGTACTACCTGTGGTTTCAGGGCATTTTCTGGGAGTCTTGGAACACATCCCCTGCCAAAAAGTGGGGGCTTCTGTATTGTTTTGTTTGGCTTCTTGAGGGTTAATTACTCCCTCTTGAGGGTCTAAGAAGGCAAACTGGCAAAATGGAGAACAATTGAGGGGAGAGTCCAGCTGGCTGTCTCCCCCAACCCAAAGCAAATAGCCCAGTAGCCTTCAATTTTGTGGCTTCCAAATTGCTGGTCACGTCTTAGGTGGGCATGACAGAGAGGAAGCTGGGGAGCCCCTTAGTGACAACTCCTAGGCCACAGATGAAGCTGCTGCCCCTTCATCTGCTCCTTCGTCTTTGAGTTGAGGGCACTAACTTGTTTCAGGAAAATATCCTGTCTCAGCTCCTTGGATCTGATGGACCATGCTCAGGTCTCCGCTTTGCCCCTTTCTATCCTGCCTGCCTCTCATGTTCCCCATCTCCACTGCTTCTCAGAGCTGGCTGCTCCCATTGCTGGGTCATCATAGAGCTCTGTCACCATGACAGGGTCCCACACATGGCCCCCTCCCCTCCTTCCCTGTGTGGCCTTGCCCTGCTGGCTCCCTGGAGTTTCTCCAGCTCCAGAAGGCAGGGCAGCCCTCTGAGGCAGGTGCTGTGCTGGAGCCTGGAAGACCTTCTCTGGGGTCACCTTTTCTCCCAGCTCTTGAGACCGACTGCTCCAATAGTACAGTCACCCCCTGCCCTCCCTGTCTGTCCTCAGCTTCTCTCCACATGGGAAAATGAGGCCTAGGGCAGGAGGTACTGCCTGGCCTCAAGTCAGGAAAGGTGACTGAGTTGATTTTTCTTTTGCAAAGTCTTTAGTCCTGCATCTTCCATGTAAAGCAACCATGGCCACTGCGGAGCATGTCTGACTTCTTGTCCCTCCTCTTCCTTCAGTGTCCTGTCAAACAGCATGGGCTTGGGGTTGCAAGGCCAAATCCAGCTCTGGATCAGGTTGCTTAGCTTCCAAATCCTAGTATCGTCATCTGTAAGGTGGAGATAGCACCACCCTCAGTGTCGTGAGGGTTAAATCAGGTAATCACAAAAAGGGGTTAGGACTTACTGTTTCAGGTGTGGCAGGGATGAAGAAGGGGAAGCAGGCAGTTCCCCCCCATCAGATCTCAGCTTCCCCTCTCCCCCGACCCCACCCTGTGTAGTTTCAGGGCTCTTGCCAGAGTGTGGCAGGCAGCAGAGAGCTTGCTGCTCAGCTCCAAACCAAGACAGATGAGAACTGAGGGCATGATCGGGTTAGCCCCATCAACACGGGGGACAGTGCCTGAGAAAGAGCCTTGGACATCTCCCTCAAATGGTTTCATTTCCACTGAAATACCTTTTGGATGCTAAGCATTTACTGGGCATCTTTTCTGTTCCACCCACTTTTACCCGTTGTGTCATTAGATCCCCTCTACAATCCTGAGCAATTAAACACCATCCCTACCATTTCATGGATGGGAAAACCAAGCTCCACGAGGTTATGTGCCTTATTAGAGACCCCAGAAACCAAAGCCTATCTGGCTCAACTATATTCTTTTTGTTACTCCACAAAGCCCAACAGCATCAGCTCTGCCCAGTGCTGCACACTCTGGAGGGAGGTTTCTGGATTAGCATTCCATCTATGTCCTCGAAATGGCTTCCCCCTCTGGAAGGCACAGGTAGTGCAGTTCCTAGGGCATCCCTGACAAGCCATCCCTTTCAGATCTGGTTCCCCAGCTTGGGTCACGTGATCCATTCCTTCTCAGCCTCTGGGCTGGTAGGATCCCTCTTCTATCTCACTGCCACCTGCCTGCCAGTGTGTAGGTAAAAGGTGCACACATGATAGATGATGGACAAGAGGTCTGGTTATTTATTATCTAGACAGCTGGCATGAGGCGAAGAGTAGTTTATTTGCAGGTAGGCCCATGACATTTGGACGAGGTAGAACAAGGAAGAAACTTATCTTAGGGGCAGGGAAGCCTACGGCCTCACCTTGGCACGCCCTGGTCAAAGCTGCTCCACGTCCCTCCCATCTGGGGTCCAAAGGCCCAGCAGACTCAGAGCCCATGGATCCGTTGGGGAGAGCAGTCAGAGCTCCTCTTCCAGTCTTCGCAGGCAACCAACTCCTTCCCTCCTCAGGAGGCCACCTCCCTCCTGCCTGTCATCCCATCGCAGCCCCATCCTCAGCCCACTCCTCTCTGCCTAGAGACAGATGTGAGTTCCTTCCAGTCCCACCACAACCACCCGTCTTGTTTCTCTGAGGAAACAAAACCAAGCCAAGTATCCCACCCAAACCTCAGACCCAGGCTTGGTTTGTTCTTGGTTTCAATCAGATGTAACCCAGGAAGTGTGGGCGGGGGAGAGGGCGAGCGCAGACCACCCAGGGGAAGGGGTGTGCAGAACCCAGACTGAGGCTCAGACTGGCTCACCCTGCCCTGGCTGCAAAGGGCCAATCCTCTGTGGAGATCGCGTAGGCCCTTCTGTCCCTCTCTCCAGATGCTCTTGCATCTTGTGTTGGGACTAGACGATGGGCAGCTGTTGGGGCCCTCTAGGGGGTGCTGTGGAGCTTTTGTTTATTACCACAAGCCTCTGACACTTGTCAGGGCACCAGGGGAAACCTCCCAGAATCTCTGAATTGGCAAATAGCATGATAACATATAATTTTTGGCTAAGAACGATTTCTGTCTCACCTCCATGCCCCTAGCTTACTTTGGGGAGTCATTTTATTTTTTCCACAAAGAATTACAGCGTTCGTAACTTTATAAGTGTTTTAGTCTGTTTGTGTTGCTATAACAGAAATAACCTGAGACTGGGTAATTTATAAAGGAAAGAGGCTTATTTGGCTTACGATTCTGGGACAGCTGCATCTGGCACGGGCCTCAGGGGGCTTCTACTCATGGCGGAAAGCGGCAGGCAGCCGGCGGGTACAAACAGATCACATGGCGACAGGAAGCAAAAGAGACAGAGAGAGGAGGTGCCAGGGTCTTTTTCTCGCGGGAAATAACAGAGCGAGAACTCACTCACTACCCCTCTTCCCCCAGGGAGAGCATTAATCCATTCATGAGGGATCCGCCCCCATGACTCAATCAGTTTCCAACACTGCCACATTGGGGATCAAATTTCCACATGAGTTTTGGAGGGGACAACACATCCAAACTCCATCAATAAGGATTAGTGTATTTATGACAAAAAAGCAAAGAACAAAGTTGTGGACTTTCCGTGTCACCTTTAGGCAAAATCTCAAATATTAAGCCTGAAACGCCAAATATCCTCTACGCTTATGTTCTTTTCTGTTCCTTTTCTGGGATCCAGCTGAACATTAAGGAAAGGAATAAGAATGTGATGATTTGGATACTTTTGTTTGTTTATTTTTTTTGGCAGCTGGCTGATAAGGGGATCTGAACCCTTGTCCTTGGTGTATGGATACTTTTAGAGACATGGATTTCTGTGTTTAAGCAGTTGAAGCTCTTTGTGTTCACTGTGATTCTAGAACAGAAGATG
Source organism: Galeopterus variegatus (assembly GCF_000696425.1). NCBI lineage: Eukaryota > Metazoa > Chordata > Mammalia > Dermoptera > Cynocephalidae > Galeopterus > Galeopterus variegatus. Next base: position 271,750 of record NW_007728065.1, on the reverse strand, counting down.
ACAGTCAGGCCAGCTCCGAGCACAACTCTTCTGAAAGCCAGTCTGTGCCAGGACATATGGCTGCCACATCTGGGAGTTTTCCCTGCAGAATTCCTGGCCACATGAGCTATCTCTTCAGGCTCAGGGTGAGGGGTGAGGCGAGAATCCTCATCAAAGATTTTAACCACACAAGGGTCTGAGCTGGGTACTACACCCGTTGACTCAAATCCTACCAGCTCGCCCTCCCCCATTAATACCCACCCAGGCCCCGGCCTCAGTCTGTACACCCTAAATGACTGTAAGTCACTGCGCTGCCTCTTAGAGGCCACGCTTTGCTTGGGGGAACATTTTTCTGGAAAGCCCTAATACTCTGACCGCTTCCTACATCTCTAAAATCAGATCAGATCAAATCAAATCAAAATAAAAGATATTGGCCAAAGTGTAGTTTCTGATGCCGGTGGCTCAAGTCCCCATGGGAGACACACTGGTTTAGAGCCTGCTCAAAGAGGGGTGATGATGTTGAAGCTGCAGCAGGTATGTGCAGGGGTTTTCCTTCCCTTATACCCTGTTCTGCAGAAAGTGGGGTGGGGGGAGCAGGTGAGGGGCAGGGGATGCTGAAAGGGTCTCAGCAGAGAACTGTCGTCCACAGGGAGCTAAGCCCAGTGGCTCTCAACCAGAAACAACTTTGCTTCTCCACTGTTTGAAGACATATTTGTCACAATTGGGAAAAGGGGTGCTATGGTCTGAATGTTTATCCCCCCAAAGTTCACATGTTGAAATTCTAACCCCCAAAGTGATGGAGTTAGCAGGTGGGGTCTTTGGGAGGTTATTAGGTCATGAGGGCAGAGCCCTCACGAATGGGATCTGTGCCCTTATAAAAGAGGCCTGAGGGCTGGCCAGTTAGAGTGTGGTGCTGATAATATCAAGGTCCAGGATTCCATCCCTGTACTGGCCAGCTGCCAAAATAAAAATAAATAAATAAAAATAAAGAAGCCTGAGAGAGTTCTCTTGCTCTCTTTCCACCACGTAAGGGCATGGTGAGAAGTTAGCAGTCTGCAACCAGGAAGCACACCCTCACCAGACACCAAATCTGCCCTGCCTTGATCCTGGATTTCCCAGCCTCCAGAACCATGAGAAATAAATGTTTGCTGTTTATAATCTGCCCAGTTTATGGAATAGCAGCTGGAATGAACAAAGATAGGGGGCGTTTCTGGCACCAAGTGGGTAGGGGCCAGAGATGCTAAATATTCTACAGTGCACAGGACAGCCTCCCCCTTCCACATGCAACAATTATCCTGCCCAGAATGTCAAAAGTGTAGAGGCTGAGAAAACTGGAGCCAGCCAGTTCCCCACATCTACCACCTCCCCGGGGTACTTGAACTCGTACCTGCCCTGCATCACATCTGCTGTGTAACATCTTACATGGGAGATGCCAAAATCACAGCCGTTTGGTTCATGTGCAAAGAGGAGCCAAACCTCCTGGGCTTTTGTTTCTCTTTCCTCCTCCCTTTCTTTCCTCCCCAGCCAGGCCTGGGAACCCAGGGAAGCTTCACGAGTGAACGGTGCCACCTAGTGGGAATACAGTTAACTACACTGGCAGGAACATGGACAAGAACTGGAAACTCATAATCACTGGCTTTCCTCTGTTGAGAAGATTCTGTGCAAATCAGTGATGACCACCTGTATTAGTCTGTTTCTGTTGCTTATAACACAATACCTGGAACTGGGTGATTTGTAAGAAAAGGAAATTTATTGCTTACAGTTTTCAGAGGCTGGGAAGTCCAAAGTCCAGGGAACACATCTGGTGAGGGTCTTCTTTGGTGGTGGCTTTGCAGCAATGCAGGGGTCTCACGTGGCAGAAAGTGACAGAGCAGAGAGAGACTCTCATGTGCTCTCCTTTTAAAAAGTCCTCAGAACCACACCCCTGTCCACCATTATTAATCCATTTTCTATGACATGGTTCTACAATCTAATCACCTCTTCAAGGCCCCACCTTTCAATTACCATAATAGGATTTCCCATCCTCAGCAGTTACAGTGGGGATTAAGTTTCTAATATATGAACTTTAGGGGACACAATTCAATCAATCCACATCATTCTGTCCCTGGCCCTCAAAGTTCATGTTCTTCTCACAGGTAAGTACATTCATTCCATCCCCAAAGTCTTAAATTGTTTCAACTCAAAAGTCCAAAGTTCAGGGTCCCATCTGTGAAATCAAAACAAGTTATCTATTTCCAGGATTCAGTGGTGGGGCAAGCATAGGTTACATATTCCCACTCAACAAGGGAGAAATGGGCCAAAAGAAAGGGGTAAAATGTCCCAAACAAGTCCAAAACCCAGCCGGGCAGGAATTAAATCTCAAAGTGGCAAATCACACACCTTGACTACATGTTCAACGTCCTCTGCACGCTGCTGTGGGGTTGGGTCCCTAAGTCCTTTGTCAGCTTGGCTCCTATGGCTTTCCTGGTCTTGGGCCACACATCAGCTCTCCCAGGCAGGTGTTCCACTCTGGTAGCTCCACAGGTTTGGGGTCTCTATGGCGGTGCCACCCTCACAGCTCCACTAGGCATGGAGCTGATGAGGTTTTTCGGCTGCAACTCCAACCCCACGTTTCCACTCAGCATTGCTCTAGTGAAGGGCCTATGCAATGACTCCACCACTGCAACGGATCTCTTCCTGGGTCCCCAGGCTTTTCCATATGTCCATTGAAATTGGGGTGGAGGCTCCCAAGCTTCCACAGCTCTGGCATTCTATGAGCCAGCAAGGTTAACACCATGTGGATGCTGCCAAGGCTTCCGGCTTGTGTTTTCCAGAGCTTCTGGTCCAGCCACACCTGGGGCCAATTTAGCAACAGCTGGAGCAGCCAAAGCCACTGGGGTGCTGGTGCTAGAAGCAGTTTCCCGAGGTGGTGCTGGGCAGTGAGCCTGTGTAGGGTACCTCAGGACTGTTCCCCAAGACCATTTGGTCTCCCTCGGCCTCTGGGCCTGTAGTGGAAGAAGCAACCTCCAAGATCTGTGCAGTGCCTTCAGAGCCTGTCCCCGCTTCTCTTGATAATCCCTCTCTTTTGTACAAATCTTAGCACCATTGCATTTTTCTCCCCCAAATGCCCTCTGCTTCTCTACTACATGACCAGGCTGCAAGTTTTCCAAATCTTTATGCTCTGCTTACCTTTTAATTTCTGGCTTTACATCATGCATTTGCTGCTGTAACTCAGTGTAGGCTGTTACAAGTAGCCACGCAGCTTCCTGAATGTTTGCTGCTTAGAAATTTCTTCTGCCAAATACCCTGGGTCAGCACCTTGAAGTTCCACATTCCATAACACTTTTGGGCATGAAGAGAATGCAGCCAAGTTCCTTGCCAGTTCACAGCAGGGGTGATTTTGCCCCAGTTTCCAATAAACTCCTTCTTATTTCTATCTGAGACCTCCTTAAAATGGTCTTTACAGTCCATATTTCTATCAGAATTCTGCTCACCACCATTTAACCAGTCTCTAAGACATTCTAAACTCTCCCTGGTTTTCTTGTCTTCTAAACTTTCACCAGCAGCTAGGCTTTTTCTAGCCTGCTCCTTCAAATCCTTCCAGCCTTTGCCCATTACCCAGTTCCACATTTTCCAGTATCTGTTATAAGTAACACCTCACTTCTCTGGTACCAATTTTCAGTATTAGTCTGTTTCAGTTGCTTATAACAACACCTGGAACTGGCAAGGAAGTCAGCCACCATCACTTGCATTTGGTAGCAACTCAAATACAAGGGGAGACTCAAATGCTAGTGGGGAAAAAAGAAAAAGAAAAGGTTTCAGGTGTGTTTAATTGGAAGTTGTTGGCAGGGGGAAGCTGGAGGAAGGGGCAACTTATGTGACTGGTCTGGAGAGGATATTTGGCTTTCTCAGGTTGGTACTAAGTTGGAAATGGGAGTGAAAATTGGCCGACAGTCATTGACCCAGTCCTGACCTTCTGGGCCCATTGCTGAAGAGGTTGTGGGTCAGACTTCTATAGTCATATGTGTTCTGGCCATTGTCCCTATGTATATTCAGCCTCTTCATTAATTAATCATTCTAAATATATACATTCCTGCTATTACTAATCCTGAAAGGGACTGTGTAAAGTTACCCAGCTTTTTTTACCCAGATGTCAGCCAACATCTGTGATTTTTAAAGGCTGCCCTTACAAATTTTGATTTATGGTTCACGTTTGACATAATGTTTGTTTTTACGGTCCATGGTGCCTTAATACGCATGACATCATTCTGATTGACACAGGCCCCAGAAATGCTTCAGCTTCACCTGCTTCTTCCTTGCCATAGGAATTTCTGAATAAATACCTCTGTCTTCATTTGGCTGGTGCTGTGGATTGATTGAATTGTGTTCCCTGAAGTTCATATATTAGAAGCTTAATCCCAACTGTGGAAGGTGGGAAATCCTATCATGGTAATGGAAAGGTGGGGCCTTGAAGAGTTGATTAGATTGTAAGGCCGCCAGAGTGAATGGATTAATAATGGTGGTCAGGGGTGTGGTTCTGTGGGCTTTGAAAGGAGAGCACGTGAGTCTACCTCTGCTCTGTCATTTTCTGCCATGTGAGACCCCTGCATTGCTGTAAAGCCACTACCAAAGAAGACCTCAACAGATGTGTTCCCTGGATTTCCCAGCCTCTGAAACTGGAATTGAAAGGAGGCTTATTTAGTTCTAGAATTTGTGTTAACTCTTCAACATACTAATTCCCAGGATCATAAATACAAGTCTGGAGGACTTATAGAGCTTTTAGTTGAACTTGTATAGCTTTAGGTGAACTTCCTTTTCCATTTTTGCTTAAGGAGAAATGGAGATCCAGGAGAAACGGACTTGCCTGAGGTCAGACTGTTTCCTCCTAGTTATGGGGCTAGAACCCAGGGCCCCTGGTTTAAATTAAGTCCTCAGTAAGCCCTTTGGTGAGTCAGAGATATGCAAGACTATTCTACACACCTTTGGGATACAGTGGGTAAGGAAATCAAGAGGTTAGGCAAGGGGAGAGTTAATGGCTGGCTGCATTTCAAACCAGTGTTGGTAGGTATAATATCTGCCCTGGGAACTGCAAACAGGTCTGCAGCATCTTGTGGAAATGGGAAATGGATTGTTAGCGAACAAAGCAGGAGGAGCCATTGGCCAATCCGCCTTCCCTGTCTGCATCAGTAGCCCAGATCCCACATTTTGGGGCACTCCTTAAGGATGCTGAGCGGCCACCACACTTCCAGTGGTGGGGACCATGGGCATGGACCGTGTCCTTGAGCAAAGATCTGGCTCTGTCGGCCTGCCGATATTGCCAATTGTAGTGCTCTGGCTCTGTCGGAATCCTGCCAACTGGGCCAATTGTAAAGGTACAGGACCACGCCAATTGTCGCACTCAGGCTCTTTTACCTGCCCGTAATCCTGCACCAACTGGGCCGAGTGTCAAACTAGGGCTGGGTCTGGAGCTCACAGACCCCTTAAGCCCATTCACAGACTGGGTCACAAACTCTTCACACGCCAGGCTGGGTCCCCAGACCCCTTACACTCAGGTCTATGAGCTAGGTAACCGGAAGCCGTAGGTTGGAAAGCATGACCACGCCTGGAGGCAGAATCCAGCAAAGCCGCAGTGCCAGGCTTGGGCACCAGCTCCACCCCCATACAATTTGTTTACAGAGAATGCGCTGAACCACCCCCAACCGGCCCTGAGGCAGGGGAGCCTGATTATTCTATTTTCCCAGCACCTTGTTTCTCTCTCCGTTGTCCCCTTCCACTTGTGATGCCCACACACCCACCCTTGGCCAGGCTTCCATGGAAGCCTCTCACCCCCATGGAGATACAGGCTGTTAATGTGTAGAGGTGACTGTGGTATCCCAGGGGAGGCAGCCTCATAAATCCCAAGGGCAGAGATGGCTGTAGAAGCAGCATCACCCGTCCCTTCAGTGGCTGTGTGGGCTGATTCCCAAGCTCCTTTCTCCCCCTGGTCACCACAGCCATCTAACCTCCCTTTGATTCTTCAAGGTTAAACACACACACAGCCTCCCAAACCTCACATGAAACTCCTTCCTGTTTCAGGGCTTTATTCTTTGTGTCTGAACACTCCCTCCCCCAAAGCCTTCCTGGCCTTCCCTTCCTCTTCAATGTAGCTCCATCCCATGGGTACCCCGAGTATTCATTCTCTCGTAGCTCTTGCCACCCCCTGAAATTGCACCCCCTGTGAGGTCCCCCTCATGAAGTGATTAGCGCGTAAGGACAGGATGTACGTATCCCTTTCCCCAGGGCCCAGCATAGTACCCAGCACCTATTACCGAGGCTCAACACATATTAGACTGAGCTCAAGAAATCTTTATGGGCTCAGGCTCAGTAAGTACTAGTTGAATGAATGAACATGGCCTTTCCGGGGCCACTCTGTAAGGTCCAAACAGTCCCCAAATCGTTGCAGCCTGGGACCTCTCAGCCTGCCAAGGACCCCACCCCCCGCTGACAAGCGGATCTGCGTCCTGCTCCTTGTAATAATGAAGCCACCAAGCTGTCAGCGGAGAAACGGACGCGTGGGCTCGGGGGTGGCGGGTGGGGAGAAGGGCGCGGAGGACGCCTTTACGTTTGCCGGTGCCCGGCCCTCGGCTCCCGCCTTCGCGCCGCGGCCCCTTTAAGGGNGGCGGGAGGCGGGGGCCGAGCGCCGCCGGGCCTCACGGGGAACCGTCTCAGCCTGGCCGAAGCGTCGGCCCAGATGGGTGCCCCTTAAGCCGAGGCCGTGGGCCCCTGCGGAGGATGGTGACCCCCTGGCGCCTCTCTGTCAGGGTCTGCTTGTCGCACCTAAGGTGTCTGGAGCTCAGGAAGGAACTCGGCCTTCTAAGACCCTCCGGGTGCTCTCGCAATGCCAGGCTCTGTTGGCTTCTGTTCGGCACTTTGCCCAAACTCATCTCAGCCCATGAGGACATTGAGAAGGGGGTCCCTGACAGCTTGGGTCAGCGAAGGGCCCGCTGGAGGGACCTGGCCGAAAATGGGCAGGTGGAGAGAGTGTCCCAGGCAGGGCGGCCAGGCTGCGCCCTCCTGCTTCTCCGCACGTGGCTCCGGGCCGGCGCTCTCCTGGTGAAGTTCTTCCCCCTCCTTCTGCTCTACCCACTCACCTACCTGGCGCCCAGCCTCTCCTGCCTTTGGCTCCACCTGCTTCTGAAAGCCACCGAGACCTCAGGCCCAACGTACATCAAACTGGGCCAGTGGGCCAGCACCCGGCGCGATCTCTTTTCTGAGGCTTTCTGTGCACAGTTCTCCAAGCTCCACGTCCAAGTGACCCCCCACCCGTGGACTCACACTGAGCACTTCCTCCGGCAGGCATTTGGGGAGGACTGGAGGAGCGTCCTCTTTTTTGAGGACCAGGAACCTGTGGGTTCAGGCTGCGTGGCCCAAGTGTACAAGGCATTCGCCAACGCTGCCTTCTTGGAGAACCACAGCATCCCGGGCCGCGGCCAGGCCTCCCGTCTGCAGCCTTCCTCAGAAGCTGGGCCAGTCGGGGGGCTGAGACAGCTCTTTGGCCACCTTGGGAATGGGAGGAAGCCTCCAGGAAATCTTGCTGACCAATCATTTCTAGAAAGGCTGCTCCTCCCCAAAGCTGACCTAGTTGGATCCAATGCGGGCATGTCTGCCCACCGCCCCCAGCCAGACCACCTCATTCCTGTGGCAGTGAAGGTAAGTGCTCTGTAGTCCTCAGCCCCTCAGCCAGCTCACATCTCACCTACCCATTGAGCTTTGTCAGGCCAGAACCCCCCCTCCCCCATGCATATCACCCCCTCATCGCCATCCATTCATTTCTGTTTGCTCGACCAGTGTCTGAGTAATGTGTCAGCTGCAGCATACACATATCTTATTTCTTGGCTTGAGGGAGGGGTGGTGCGAATGGTCTGACAGAGGAAACTGAGGGGGTTTGGAGTTTGCTGCTCTGGGGGGTAGGACCGGCCATGCAGAGGCATCCTGGGTGTTGGGACTGCTTCTCTTGCTCTGAGGAGAAGTCACCTGGCTTCGTCTTTGATGGTGGACCCAGCCCTGGCTGGGTCAAATGTGTTCTCCTGACCCCTCCCGTCTCACTGCTCCTCTGTCTGGCAGGTGTTGCACCCCGGCCTGCTCTCCCAGGTGCATATGGACCTGCTGCTGATGAAGATTGGCAGTCGAGTGCTTGAACTTTTGCCAGGAATCAAGTGGCTTAGCTTGCATGAGATCGTGGAGGAATTTGAGAAGCTCATGGTCCAACAGGTGAATCCTCCTCCCCCCAGCTGTAAATAGCACCTAACATAGTTCTTGCCATTAGCAGCTGCTTTGTAAATGCTGAATGAGTAATTTCCCAGTGTGATGTGGCTAGGATGGTGTATTAGTCAAGGTAGGTAACGCCAGCTGATGAAACACAACACCCAGATCTCAGCGGCTTAATGCAACAAGGTTATTTCTTGATTATGTCAAAGTTCCGTGCAGGTGAACTGAGGGAGGGAGAGGGAGCTGATTTCCTCCCCAGTTTCGTTTTGCCCTCTTCAACATGTGTCATGTAGGGTCAGTGTGGAATGGAGAGAGAAGCCACAGAAGATCATGTGAGAGGTTTGGGGGCCAGGTCTGGAAGTGGTGAACATCACTTCTTCCCAGTCTACTGATCAGAGCTTTAATCACATGGGCCCAGTGTAGCTGGGAGGGAACTTGGGAAACACAGTCTTTGGGCCTGTGAGGAGAATGAAATGATTCTGGTGGAAGACACAGCATTAGCTCAGCCACAGTTAATGACGAACTCCAGGGTGAGAAGAATAATCAGCAAAGTCGCAAACTGTGCCTTTGTTTTTCTTTGTTTCCAGGGCTGATTGAGTAGACAAAGACCTCCTCCCTTGGGATATTTGCATAAGTAGTCAGACTTGGTAAACACTCTTAGGGATAGTCAGGGCTCCAGATAGGCATCTGCACTGGCTCCCTATTGGGTGGTGAAGGAATTGGCTAAGTTTTCAGAAGCAGTGTGCCAAGTCTTCATTTATATCCTCTGATTTAAGGTTTTAAGTCCCAGGCATTCATGTTAATGTTTAGAAAGTCTTTTATTATTTTTATTTTTTATTTTTTTTTAAAGATGACCGGTAAGGGGATCTTAACCCTTGACTTGGTGTTGTCAGCACCACGCTCACCCAATGAGCTAACCGGCCATCCCTATATGGGATCTGAACCTGGGGCCTTGGTGTTATCAGCACCGCACTCTCCCGAGTGAGCCACGGGCCGGCCCTAGAAAGTCTTTTAGTCCATTCAGGCTGCTATAACAAAATACCATAAACTGGGCAGCTTATAAATAACAACAGAAATTTCTCACCATTCTGGAGGCTAATTCCAAGATCAAGGTGCTGGCAGATTCAGTGTCTGTTGTGGGCCCACTTTCTTTTTTTTTTTTCCTTTTTGTCTTTTTTCGTGTCCAGCAATGGATCGCAACCCTCAGTGTCGCGCCCGTACCGGGCCGGGACCGGCAACGGGATTGCAACCGTCGGTGTTGCGCCTGCACCTCACTCAGCCAGTGAGCGGGAACCGGTCTGTATGTGGGATCCGAACCCTCGGTGGGAGCGCCGCCGCGCTTCCAAGCGGCGCACTGTAGCAGTGCGCCACCGGGCCGGCCCCCTGGGCCCACTTTCTGATTCATAGACTTCTGTGTTCTCACATAGTGGAAGAGGCGAGGGGCCTAAGGCCTCTCTTATAAGAGTGCTAATCCATTATGAAGGCTCCACCCTCATGACCTAATAACCTCCTAAAGGCCCCACCTCCTTATGTCCACTGTAGGGGTTAACATTTCAACATATGCATTTGCTGGGGACACAAACTTTCAGACCATAGCAGAAGCTTTCTGCCATGGAGTAGTGTAGTTTTTTTTTTTTTAAAAGATGACCGGAAAGGGGATCTTAACCCTTGGCTTGCTGTTGTCAGCACCATGCTCAGCCATTGAGCCAACCGGCCATCCCTATATGGGATCCGAACCCGTGGCCTTGGTATTATCAGCCCCCCCCTCTCCTGAGTGAGCCACGGGCCGGCCCTGGAGTAGTGTAGTTTTTTTTTTTTTTAAAAGATGACCGGAAAGGGGATCTTAACCCTTGGCTTGCTGTTGTCAGCACCATGCTCAGCCATTGAGCCAACCGGCCATCCCTATATGGGATCCGAACCCGTGGCCTTGGTATTATCAGCACCACACTCTCCTGAGTGAGCCACGGGCCGGCCCTGGAGTAGTGTAGTTTTGATAATAAAAGAAAATTAAAACAGAGAAAATTGCTTCTATTCTGACAACCACCTCTGCATTAATTACTCTTGGTCCTACCACCCACCTGAGCTTCAGTTCCCTTGTAGGTGTGTGACCGACATCGTGGGGGTTTCACCACTTCAAACTCAGATCTCCACATCTCACCCCAGTTGTTTTAAAAATCACCTCTTCCTACTAAGCCTGTGTCCATCTCTCAGCAGTCTCATCCCCTCCCCAAGCTGGAAACCTTCGAGTTGTGGGTGTGGTATATGTGTGTGTCTCTTTCTCTGTTCATTTATAAATTCATGTAACAGTTGTTAAACACCGTGTTGGAAGCTGGTGAACTAAGAAAACAAGTGGTTTTTCCTGTCCTTAAAGAATATATAGTAGGCAGACGGGGATGATAATACTTGCAAATAAAGCATAATCTGCGTTTCCTAAGAGTCTTCAGGGTCAGGTGTGTTCCACTGGGGCTCGGGAAAGGATGTGGTCATTCCTTGGCTAGAGCTGAATATTGGAAGGTGACTGGTGTTTGCAGTTGAACCAGATGAGGAAAAACATTCCTGTCAGAGGCAGTAAAGAAGGCAAAGGGGAGGGGGTGAGACAGTCTGGGATGCTGAGTGCTGTATAGAGTAACCCGAGGCTGGAGTTCTGGGTGGTAGAGGAAGGGGCAGGAGCCACAGAGATGGAGCTGAGAAGAGAAGCAGGGGCCAAAGCATGACTCACCTGCATGTCTTTCTAAAGAACGCAGACTTCACTGTGCAGGTTGGAGAGAGGAAAGTCAGGGCAGGGAGCCCATCGAGGGTGCCTCTGCTGGGGTTTGTGAGGGCATGAACCTTGGAGTAGCGGGGGCGAGGGAGGGACAGGTCTGAGAGTGGCTAGGGTTGTAGACTTGATGGTGCTGAGTGTGATCTGGTGACTGGCAGGTGACTGAATACCTGGGGAGTGGAGGAAAGTAAATTCAGTTTAGACCTAGTGTTTTAGGGTCCCTGAACTTCCATGGGGTGATGTCCTGATGCATGGGAATTTGTCAGTGTGGAACCTGGTATTGAGGTCTGGCCAGGAGATCGAGGTGCTGAATCAGGAGGTGTGAGCTGAGGGCATGGGGGGTGTCGAGAGCCGAGGAAGCTGGCAGAGAGCAGGAGCAAAGAGGGCATTGGCCTCTGGGGGGCCAGGGTACCAGGCCAAGATGGGACAGTTAGAGAGGCAGGAGGGGGACCTGGGCCAGAGAGGGTGAGGACAGGAGCCAGGAGAAGAGCGGTTCGGGAAGGACGGTACCAGCAGCAGCTGCCCAGAGAGGTTCACTAAGACAAAAGTGGACTGTCCTTTGAATCTGGCAAGTGGAGGGCCATTGGCGAGTTTAGTGGTGGCAGAGTCAGTACAGTGGGGTGGAGAACGGGTTGGAGGCTGGGCCCAGCCATGTGTGGAAGAGGCCACAGCATGTTGACCTTGATGGAAGGAGAGGGCCAGGCCAGGGCAGAGTGGGGGACCCCGGGACACCCAGATGGCAGTGAAGCCAGACCCCTGGGAGATGGACCGGGGGGTGGTGGGCAGGGAAGGAATAGTGGAGAAGCAACACAAGAGAGATGCTACCAGGGCCTCTGCTGTCTGTGGCTTAGAGGAGTTCATGTGGAGAGTCCGCCTTCTGGGGCTGCCCCTAGCCATGGATGCCTTCCCCCTAGTCTCTTGGGGAGTTGGGAAAGTTGGAAGAGTTGGGGAGGAAGGCCGGTGAATCTTGTGACTCACTAGCTCTTCAGATGTAGCTGTCCCTGTGCCTAGGCCAGCCCTCGACTTTTCTCTGTTTCCCTGTAGATCGACCTACGTTATGAAGCTCAGAATCTGGAACACTTCCAGCACAACTTCCAGAACGTGAAATCTGTCAAATTTCCCACCCCTCTGCACCCCTTTGTCACCAGGGATGTGTTGGTGGAAACATATGAAGTAAGAGTCTGGCAGCCTCTCCTGGCTGTGCCTTTCTCTCACAGCCGGGTCATCTCCACCCCACTGCAAGGCTGGAGAGGGGATGTCATTCCTGTCTGCAAAACCCTGAGGCTTTGGCAGGGGACGGGGAGGTGTGATGGGGTGGGTGAGAGGCCTGGACATGGCCTCAGACTTCCTAGATTTGAAAACCCGCTCGGTGGTTTTATTAGCTGGCGACCTAGAAACTTCTGCCTCGGGGTTACTCGGGGTTGTCCCAGTGGTAAATGACACTCAACATAGAGTTTGGCACAGGGAAAATGCTCAAAAAGCATTTGTGTCATTGTCATCTGCTTTAGCTGTCTCCTGGTCCTGCCTCCTCTTTAGAGATGGTAATATGAGGTACACGGAAGTGACAGGATCTCCCCATTGCTCCTAACTGTGTGACCTTGAGCCAGTTACTAGAACTTTCTGGGCTCTAGTTCTTTTATTTGTTAATTAGGGATAACGATCTCTCTCAATGTGTTGCTTTGACCACTAAATAAACTAAGCCATATGAAATGCTTATTTTCTAGCTCCTCTTTCTTCTCTCTTCTCTTTCCTTTCTTTTCCATTTTTCTGCTCAAGGTCACAGGGCTCATTCGCATCCCTGTTGGCTGATCCTTGACCAGAAACTAGCTCCATTGGTGCCTGCTCCTGTCTTTCCAAGAAATCACACCTTTTACCATCAGCAGCAGAGGCAATGGGTTTCCTTTCTAACAAACCTATGGGACTCGAGGTCTGTTACACAAGAGAAATGCGAATAGGGTAAAATCAACTTGTGGATGACAGATCCATGAGGCGTTCTCAGAAAGGTCAAACTCTTTGGGTCATTTCCCAGTCACTGGGACATGTCACGTGGGAAGAAGCATAGCATTGGGCAGGCTGGCCAGGGTAATGCTGGTTTTTCTTATAGGAGAGTGTGCCTGTGTCCAGCTACCAGCAGGCAGGAATTCCCATTGATTTGAAGAGGAAGATTGCGCGGCTGGGAATCAACATGCTTCTGAAGATGGTGAGCTCATGCACTGGAATGGGTGCTCAGGCCAGCACGTGGTCAGTTTGCATATGGGGGGATGGCAGGAGGGCCAGCCTCGCAGCAAGTCTGCTCTAGGATAGCTGAGCCCACCGGCAGTTCTCAGATTCTCACAGCGTCTGTCAAGCCCTTTCTCAGTGGCATGTGCAGTTGGTCACTGTGCCAGGTTCTGTGGGTACAAGACCTAGTCCCTGCCCGAGTTGCCTGCAGGTTAGACAAGCAGCCAAGACAGCACCATATGTCAAATGCTGCTTTATTCATTCGTTCAGCAAGTATTTATTGAGCACCTGCTATGTGCCAGGCACTGAATTAAGTGCTCGATTTATAGCGGTGAGCAAAACAGACATGATTACAATGTTCATGGAACTGCTTGCTGTTCAGTGGGAAAGCAAACAGTGAATAAGTAAATGATATATAGGGGTAAGAACTGGTTACAAAGGATCATTTAGGAGGGGCCTGTTCTAACCCAGGGATTCCTTCTGCAAATGGCTCATCTCAGCTGGGGGTGTCACCTACGTGAGGACAGGTGGAAGGGAGTTATCCAGAGAGAACAGCCTGTGGCAAGGCTGGGGGTGAGCTGCAGGGTGAAAAATTTTGAGAAATGAAAGCATTTAGTATAGCTCAGAAGAGAGTTTAAAGGGGGAGAGGTTCTTGCTGAGGCTGAGGAGATGAGAGGGGCCAGATCACAAAGCATCTATTCAACCTCTGAAAGAGTTGGTTGGGACTTTAATCCAAGGGCAAGTGAGCTCATTTCGAGGTTTTTTCCCCCTTAATTAAAAAAAATTGAATTATAACAATAAATATTCAGTAAAGTGCATAGATCTTAAAATTACTGCTCAATGAATTTTTAAAAAGCATACCACTGCCCAGATCAAGGTGTTAGAAGAGTTTTAAGCAGAGAAATGACCTAATGAGGGGGATCATCATGACTGCTGTGTGGGATGGAGGGTAACACAGGAGGCAAGGAGGTGGGTTAGGAGGCTGTCGCAGGGGAGCCAGAAGGTAGATTTATTTTTATTTTTATTTTGTCGATATACAATGTGGTTGATTATTGTGACCCATTACTGAAACCTCCCTCCTTCCTCCCTCTCCCCCCTCCCACCCAACAATGTCCTTTCTGTTTGCTTGTCGTATCAACTTCAAGGAATTGTAGTTGTTATGTCTTCTCCCCCCCTGTCCTTTCTGTTTGCTTGTCGTATCAACTTCAAGGAATTGTAGTTGTTATGTCTTCTCCCCCCCTGTCCTTTCTGTTTGCTTGTCGTATCAACTTCAAGGAATTGTAGTTGTTATGTCTTCTCCCCCCCTGTCCTTTCTGTTTGCTTGTCGTATCAACTTCAAGGAATTGTAGTTGTTATGTCTTCTCCCCCCCTGTCCTTTCTGTTTGCTTGTCGTATCAACTTCAAGGAATTGTAGTTGTTATGTCTTCTCCCCCCCTGTCCTTTCTGTTTGCTTGTCGTATCAACTTCAAGGAATTGTAGTTGTTATGTCTTCTCCCCCCCTGTCCTTTCTGTTTGCTTGTCGTATCAACTTCAAGGAATTGTAGTTGTTATGTCTTCTCCCCCCCTGTCCTTTCTGTTTGCTTGTCGTATCAACTTCAAGGAATTGTAGTTGTTATGTCTTCTCCCCCCCATTTTCCATAGAGGCTGCACCATTTTGCAGTCCCACCAACAATGTATGAGAGTTCCTTTTTCTCCGCAACCTCGCCAGCATTTATCGTTCAGAGTCTTTTGGATTTTAGCCATCCTAACTGGGGTGAGATGGTATCTCAGTGTAGTCAGAAGGTAGATTTAGATTCTTGGACATTAGAACACATTCAAGATTCCCCATCTCTTAAAAATCCTTGCTAGGTTTTGTCTGTCCTGTATATGCAAGCAAGGACCCTTGAGGGGGACCTGAGCAAAGGAGAGGCCTAGCCTTCGTTGTGGGGGATTGATTCTATCTTCCATGAAGTTTGGAGCAGTGCTTCTCAACAGGGTGGTTTTGTCCACCAGGGGACATCTGGCAGTGTCTGGAGACATTCTTAGTCGCTACAGCTGCTGGTTGGAGAGTGAGGGTCACTACTGGCACCTGGTGGGCAGAGGTCAGTGATGATGCTAAATATCCCAGAGTGCACAGGACAGCCTGCCTTTCCCAACAATGAGTTGAGAAGCCCTGGGCTAGAGGGACGGAGAAACTTGCAGGTTTAGGGATGGAATTTGAAGGTACTCCCATGGGAAGGCTTCTATTTCCTTGTGGAACAAGAGGCGAGGTTGTTCATGGATGAGGGTGGGATGCTGAGGGTGGTAGGAGAGGAGATTGGAAGTGGACAGGAAGATTTGAAATTGTTGCCCTGGGACTGAGAAAGAGCAACTCAGGAAATGTGGATGGGTTGCCAGGCGGTGTCCGAGCCATGTTGGGGCTGGAGGCAGTGGAGGGGCATTTTGCCAATCTGCTATATGGCCTGGTGGTTAGAAGCCTGGAGTGCGTAGCTGGGCTTGTCTGGGTTCAAGTGTCAGCTCTGCCACATACTAGCCAGGGGCAGGGAAGGGTGTCTGGGGCAAGTTACTTACTCTCTGTCCTTGGGCTTCTCTTTCAAAAGGAAATTTGAAGTGCCTTTTATTTTTTATTTTTTCCTTTTTGTCTTTTTTCGTGACCGGCAACGGATCGCAACCCTCAGTGTCGTGCCCGTACCGGACTGGGACCGGCAACGGGATCGCAACCCTCGGTGTTGCGCCCGCACCTCGCTCAGCCAGTGAGCGGCCAGTCTATGTGGGATCCGAACCCTCGGTGGGAGCGCCGCCGCGCTCCCAAGCAACGCACTGTAGCAGTGCGCCACCAGGCCGGCCATGAAGTGCCTTTGTCATAAGGTTCCGCAAGGGTTAAATGAGTTGATATTTGTAAAAGGATGTAGTGAGCCCTGAGTTGTGTTAGTTATATGAAGTGCCTTTGTCATAAGGTTCCACAAGGGTTAAATGAGTTGATATTTGTAAAAGGATGTAGTGAGCCCTGAGTTGTGTTAGTTATGGCCATCATCATTAGTAGTAATAGTAGTCACCTGGCCTCATTAGCAGCTCACATGTAGGCATGAAGAAAGAAGATATTAGGCTGTCTGTGATCTGGTCTTCCTGGTGGTTGGGAAGGAAGACAGTGGTGAAGGGATGGATAACCAGGTCTAGGCTGGATAGGGAGGAAGAGTACCCAAGTCTTGAGGGCAGAGAATCGGGGTAGAGAGGACCCAGGTGTGTGGTCAGAGAGCGGGAGAATGGACAGATGAGTCAGGTGAGGTCGTGGGGTGGTCTGGAGGGGTTGTGACAGCGGGTGGTGAAGGTGGGGCGAGGTGAGGACCAGGCGCTCAGAGCATGATGGTGGAGTCATGCAAATGGATGGCGTGCACAGGGAGGGCTGTGGGCCTGATGCTCATGGAGAGTGGGCTTGGGGCAGCTCCATCTGCAACCCCAGGGCCTGTGGGGGTGGAGAGTCAGCAGTCCCCACCCCGGCAGTTCCTGGAGTGAGGTTGTCGGGGCACAGCCAGTTTCAATTAAGTCAGATCAGTGGGGAGAGGACTTTGTCCCCAGTAATAGGGCTCCCGGGGGCTCCGTGGCCCAGTGGGGAGATCATGGGGGGAGGTAGCCAAGGGAGAAGCAGCTCAAAGCAGCTCCAAGAATAGAGAGGTCATGAGAGGATTCAAGCTCTGGGATCAGGATGGGGGTGTGAGGCCAGGGCTGAGCAACAGCAGGGTTGCAGAAGGTTCAGTTCCAGAGTGGGGGAGGCTCCAGCTTCCCTGGGGGGTCAGCCCAGGCTTTGGTGACCATGTCCTGCACGTGTGTAGACCCCAGGATTTTCACCCAGGTAGCATCCTCCCTTAACCTCCATCAAAGCTGCGATCTGGACTAGTGGAGTTTCTCTGTGGCCTGTGGCCATGATCGCTACAAGGGACGGGGTCTGTGGCCTGGATCCAGAGGGAGGAGGGGACCAGTGCTCGGGATTCTGTTGGCCAGAGGAGTCCCTGAGAGCCAGTCCACCAGTAGCTGCTATGCATCTGCTTTGGTCTCTCCTCCCATCCCTGTGAGAGGATTGCTGGAGGCTTCTCTGGCCACTGAGGTGACCTTCCATTGGAGATGATTCCTGTTCCACAAGCCACGCCGGACTTCCTGGTCCAGCAGTCTCTGGGGCTTACGTTCAGCTCAGTGTGTTCAAAGCCATTTCCTCTGCGTCCACCCATTTCTGCATGCCAGTGTGTCCTCAGAACTGGGCCGCTCTTCTTAGAGGAAGGGCGGCTGTGTGCATGTGGCTGTTAGTGTCACTCAGTGCCAGACTTCACCAAGGTGGACAATGGGAGGTAATGGAGGGAAAGTTGGATTTATGAACCATTTTTAAAGAAATGCAGTTCTATGAATTATAAGAGCATGGAGGTTTGGGGAAAATCTTTAAACAATGCATAAGTAATTATTTTTAATTAGAATCTTACTGACTCAAAGTAAAAATAGATCTTCGGAAATACAGTTTAGTTTTAGACTTTTTATGTTCTCTTATAGTCTTTTTTATTAAATTTAATTTTTCTTAATGCTGGCCGGTCAGCTTAGTTGGTTAGAGTGTGGTGCTGATAACACCAAGGTCCAGGGTTCAATCCCTGTATCAGCCAGCCAAAAAGTAATTTTTTCTTTTTTTTTTTTTTTTTAAAAAAAAGACCGGGAAGGGGATCTCAACCCTTGGCTTGGTGTTGTCAGCACCACGCTCAGCCAGTGAGCAAACCGGCCATCCCTATATAGGATCCGAACCCGTGGCCTTGGTGTTATCAGCACCGCACTCTACCGAGTGAGCCACGGGCCGGCCTCAAAAAGTAATTTTTTCTTTTTTTTTTTTTTTTTAAAAAAAAGACCGGGAAGGGGATCTCAACCCTTGGCTTGGTGTTGTCAGCACCACGCTCAGCCAGTGAGCAAACCGGCCATCCCTATATAGGATCCGAACCCGTGGCCTTGGTGTTATCAGCACCGCACTCTACCGAGTGAGCCACGGGCCGGCCTCAAACAGTAATTTTTTCTTAATTGACACATAATAATTATATATATTTATGGGGGACAATGTGATATTTGAGTACATGTAGGCAATGGGCAATGATCAAATCAGGGTAGTTCCTTATAGTCTTTTTCAATGCTCTTTACTTCGAATATAGTTTTTCTCTTGAAAACTTTGACTTAGCTTGTTCCTGTACAAATTCTGAATTAATGGCATCCAAACAACGAGGCTTTGTAAAACATACACTTCCTTACCATTGTAATAGGTCATGGGGAGCATATTGTCACCTGGCAGCTTTTTCTGTGTGTGGCTTGCTGGGCTGGGGTGGGGAGGATTGACTATGAGGAAAAGCTCTGATCTCTTTGCAGATATTTGTGGATAACTTTGTGCATGCGGACCTCCACCCTGGGAACATCCTGGTCCAGGGTGCTGACGGGCTCTCTGTGAGCCGGGGGGCACAGCTGCAGCAGGTGGATGTCTGTGACACGCTGGTGGCACCCACCCCATGCCCACTGCGCCTGGTGCTGCTGGATGCTGGCATCGTGGCCGAGCTGCAGGCTGCTGACCTGTGCAATTTCCGGGCGGTTTTCCTGGCTGTGGTGATGGGGCAGGTGAGAGCCGCTGGGACCATGGGAGTCGGGCCAGGTCTTTTGGGCTCTTGAGAACTGTCTGTGTCTGGACATCACTCTTGCAGATGCCCGCCTGCCGGGAGTGGGCGGGGTAGGGAGGAGGAGGGGCCTGGGCTTAGCCAGCTCTGAGCAGCCAATGGCTTGCCACCTCGGGAAGAAGTGCCCCCTTTCCAGTGCCATCACGTGGTCCTTTCCCTGCCTGCTCAGCAGATGTCTGGGTGGGCGCCAGGAGCGCCAACTTCCTGACCCCTGTCTGTGCCATTTTCTCTGAGATGGTGGCTGGTGAGAAGCAGCCGGGAAGAGTACTGATTCTCCTGGTGGTGTGGGGGACATGAGTAGTTTTTCGCACCTCCCCTGGGGTTCTGAGGGGCTCTAGTGGTTGTGGATTATGATTTAGAAAACAGGGGTTCAGGGCCAAGCCCGTGGCGCACTCGGGAGAGTGCGGTGCTGGGAGCGCAGTAGCGCTCCCGCTGCGGGTTTGGATCCTAGATAGGGATGACCGGTGCGCTCACAGCACTTAGTGGTGTGGCCGGTCTCAAAAAGGACAAAAAAAAAAAAAAAAAAGAGAGCACTTAGTGGTGTGGCCGGTCTCAAAAAGGACAAAAAAAAAAAAAAAAGAGAGAAAAAGAAAAAAGGGGTTCGGCAAAGCCTGTTGGGTCAAGTGCAAGTGCCATAGCAGGGGTGGCCATGAAGGAACCCTCGGCCAGCTGGTGGAGAGTTCTCCAGCCAGAAAGACCCTGGGGAAAAGAGCTGGGATAAAAAAAGAAAAGAGGGTAAAATTCAGGGGAGCTCCTGCTTAGGAGGCCTCCAAGGCGGAAAAGCAAAAGCTGGAGCCTAAGGCCAATTTGAAAGTGTTGGGGGGGCCAAGGTCAGACACCCCACTGAGGAGCAGTGGGGGCGGGCGGGGCATCCTCTGAGCAGGTTCCAGTGGAGGACGAAGGTCAGAGCCAAAGAGGAAGAGCTTGGTTCCTGGGGTGGTCCTGTGGGGGGTGAAAGGCATGAGCATTGACCCCCAGGGACAGGCTGACTGTTCCAGGAGACTGTGGAGGCGGGAGTCCTTAGCGGGGAGTATGGAGGAGGCAGGATGGGCACCGAGGTGGGACATGGGGGGTGAAAGGCATGAGCATTGACCCCCAGGGACAGGCTGACTGTTCCAGGAGACCGTGGAGGCGGGAGTCCTTAGCGGGGAGTATGGAGGAGGCAGGATGGGCACCGAGGTGGGACAGCTGGGAGGCGGCTATGATACTCAGGGCAGGCAGAGAGCCCCAAGGAGACCACGTAGGTCCTTGCGAGGATGTGCTGAGCACAGGTAGGGCCCACTGACCACAGACACTTTGAAGGACATTGGCTGGTTACTCGCTATCATGAAGGCTAGAATTTAAGAAGGACGGGTGGTCAGAAGCAGGGTGGTAGAAAACTGAGGTGGGCAGCCACTGAGAAGTGACAGAAGTTTGGGAAGAATGTCTAGCTTCACGCTTGCTCGGGTCCGCCAAGCTGCTTTTCCTTTGCATCTTCCAGGGCCAGAGAGTGGCTGAGCTCATCCTGCGTCATGCCCGGGCCAGCGAGTGCAGGGATGTTGAGGGGTTCAAGGCCGAGATGGCAACACTGGTGGCTCAGGCCAGGAAGAACACCATCACTCTGGAAAAGGTGGGCAGGTCACGTGAGGGGCGGGGGCCTTGAGGTGGTCACAGCAGATCCCAGGCCTGAGGCAGCCTCTGTATGGGTGAGGTCTCAAGGGGTTGTGGGCTTTAAGGCAAATAACAAATATTTTCCTCCCCTGACATCTTCCAGGCATGAGGAGGCCCATTGAAATCCCTGGCTTGCAAGAGTGACTCCAGGGCCAGGTTTCTAGGTGGCAGTGACATTCACTGGGCCACGACCCCTCCCTACCCAGGTGGAGCTGTTCTGTGGAGACAGCCAAACATGGAGGGAGGGAGGGACGACCGTGGTCTCCAAGCAGCCAAAGGACATGCCCCATGCTCATGTCCCTTATTTAGACCTGACTCAGAGTCCACTTTGTATTTTATACACAGTTCCAGCAGACTTGACTGTTTTCTCCCCAAGTTCATGGCCTGCATTAGCAGGAGCAGGTCAGAACAAGGAGTGGCCATCAGCACCTGGCATGGCTCATCTTGTCTATTCAGATGTGATGTGTGTGCGCTCAAGGGATGGGGTGGACGGCCACAAGGGCTTGTCCTGGAGGTGTCTGGGAACTGAGTCTCCAGATGGGAGTGGGGCTTGTGTGGTGTCCTCTGTTCTGGAGTTTGTCAGAGCATCCCGTTCCTGCTGTCTGGTGTGTGTGTGGGGGGCAGGGATATGTGAGTGGGGTGGGTGCTGGGAAAGGGGGCGGGACTGGGTCCTGGAAGGGAGGAAGCGGTCCTGGGGGCCCTGGTGATCTGCCTGCGGTGCTCTTGTGTTTTCCAGCTTCACGTCTCCAGCCTTCTCTCCAGTGTCTTCAAGTTACTGATGACTCACAAGGTGAGGTCCCAGTCAGAGGGGAGTGTCTGGGGAGGTGGGGCAGGGGCCTGGGGTGGTGGAGGTATGCCTGATATGTTATGGAAGCATTTTTGTAACAAGCTGTTTGCCTGAAGAGTGCAGGTGTTGTCTCCTGACGTTGGCCTGGCAGGGCCCTGCCTTCCTAACACAGTCCCTCCGGGTCTGTCACGTCCATGCAGTCTGAGCAGAAATGTGAAAGTGCTCTGACCTGGCTTTTCTTGCCCTTCACCCTTGGCTCCCTGGCTCCTGTTACTGGTGCTCGGTGTGGGTGCTTGGCGTTGACACATGGTATCCTTAGCCCTTTCGCGAGCAGGCTGCAGTCCTGGGGCTGGGGCTGCAGGGGGGGTCGCTGCATCTTTCCTGCTCCTTCAGAGGCCCTGGCAGACTGTCCTGGCTGCTCCAGTCACTGAAGCCCATGCCCCACATGTGTCCTTGTGCTGGAGTGTGGCCTCGGGGCGCTCCTCAAGCTAAAGCTGCCAGCTGTGGGGAAGGCATGGAGGGCGGAGGAGGGATGTGTTTCCCACGTGTTTTAGTCTGTTTTGTGTTGCTCTAACAGAAATACCTGAGACTGGGTAATTTATAAAGAACAGAGGTGTATTTGGCTCACAATTCTGGGACAGCTGCATCTGGCACGGCCCTCAAGCTGCTTCTAGTCATGGCGGAAAGTGGCAGGCAGCCGGCGGGTACAAGCAGATCCTGGTAACAGGAAGCAAGAGAGAAAGATGGGAGGTGCCAGGGCCTTTTAAACAACAGGCTCTCACGGGAACTAATAGAACAAGAACTCACTTATTAATCCCCCCACCCCCATGGAGAGCATTAATACATTCATGAGGGATCCGCCCCCATGACTCAATCACTTTCCAACACTACCACATTGGGGATCAAATTTCCATTAGTTTTGGAGGGGACAACACATCCAAATTCCATCACCACATTTCTCTTGGGGCTCTGCAGTCTGATAGTGGAACACTACATGGAAAAGGCCCCATTTGGCAAGGCTCATGAGACAGAATTAAGAGCCAGAAAGAGGCCTGTGGCCTGCTCTGGCACCCTCGTCCTACAGAAGGTGCGAGGGAAGTGGGGCCGTCGGCCGTCGGGAGGGGCTGCAGAGGCAGAGCCAGGACTTGCCCTGTATCCAGATCTTGCAGGCTCGTGCTCTGTCCACTGCTCCCACACTCAGCCACAGCCCTGTGCTTGGGACTGTGCTTAGGTCAGATGAGTGACAAGGACTGTTGAGGATGCAGCTGGCGTGAGCGGGATGCTTGCCATCTGGGAGATGCTGGATGCTTTTCACGCAGTCTCTCATTTCAGCCTCAGGACAGTCCCCCTGTGGGTAGGATCCCTATTGCATTGTCCCCACCAGGAGCCTGGGGCACAAAGAGGTTACGTAACTACCCAAGCCCTTCCAGCAGTGCCCGGCAGAGCCAAAGTCTGGAGCCCTGTCTCTCAAACTGGGTTGGCTTTGTTGGTGGAATTTTTTGTTTTTGGTAAAACTTTTTGTGTTTTCCGAAACTTTTGGCAAAGTTCCGTTATAAAAAATGGCTTAAATATTGCTTTGGGATTAGGGGAAATCTTCCGTCATTGCATGAAGTCCCTTTCTCTCCCCTTGGGAGCTAGGAGCGCATGACTCAGGGCAGGTGGACGGGGCCACCAGCTGTGACCTGCGCGTGCCTCTCCAAGCCCACAGGGCCCCAGAAGGCTGGATTGAGGCCTGACCATAGTCATCAGAGCATTGTGCGGTGAGCACCCTCTGTGCACCCTGTGGTACCTAATTCAGCTATGTAACACCAACTGGTCTCCAACTTAATCCCCTCAACATTCCAAAAGGCTGAGCACCTTGCCTGTGGCCGCCTGCTTGGCCGTGGCAGTGGTGCTGCATCCTCCCAGCTGCTTTGTCCCCCGCCTCTGTCCCTCACTCTGCACATAGGTGCCTCACACACAGTGCGGACTCGCCTGTCACCTGCTGCTGCTGTTATTCCCAGGATGGAAGAGCAGAGAGAAGGCCCAGTGCAGCTGTTGTATCCTAAGCACTTCCCTGGGCACTTAATTTAAAAACACCACCAAGGTCAAGGATTCAGACCCCACTACTGGCCAACCACCCCCAAAGGAAACATAAAAAAGTTATTTATTTATTTATTTTTGGGTGGCTGGCTGGTGCAGGGACCCAAACCCTTGACCTTGGTGTTACAACACTGTGCTCTAACCAACTGCGCTAACCGGCCAGCCCAAAAGATCTTAAAAATTTTTAGTTGTGGTAAAAAACACATCATAAAATTTACCCCCTTAATCATCTCCAAATGCACACAGTTCATCAATGTCAATCATATTCCAAGTGGTGTGTCACAGATCTCTAGAACTTTCTCATCTTGCAAAACTGATGAGAAACTCTGTACCTACTGTACACCTAGTCTCATTTCCTTCTCTACCTAGCCCCTGGCAACCACCATTCTACTTTTCTGTTTTCATGATTTTGACTACTCTAGCTAGCTCACACAGTGGAATTAAGAAACTCTGTACCTACTGTACACATAGTCTCATTTCCTTCTCTACCTAGCCCCTGGCAAGCACCATTCTACTTTTCTGTTTTCATGATTTTGACTACTCTAGCTAGCTCACACAGTGGAATTATACGGTTATACTGTACTTTTGTGACTGGCTTATTTTGCAACATAGTGTCCTCAAGGTTCATCCATGTTGTAGCATGTGACAGGATTTCCTTCTTTTTTGAGACCGAATGATATTCTACTGTATGTATATATACCACATTTTATTTACTCATTACTCCATTGATGGACATTTGGGTTGCTTCCACCTCGTGGCTATTGTGAATTATGCTGCAGTGAACATGGATGAGTATATAAATATCTCTTCAAGATTCTTTTACTTCTTTTGGATATATGCCTAGAAGTGGGATTGCTGGATCATATGGTATCTTTTGAGGAACCTCCATACTGTTTTCCATACTGGCTGCACCATCTTATAACCCTCCAGTGGTGCACAAGGGTTCCAATGTCTTCAAATCCTCACCAATGCTTGCTTTCTTTTCTTTCTTTTCTTTGGAGTGGCCATCCCAACAAGTGTGAGGTGATACTTCCTGGTGGTTTTGATTGCACTTCTCTACTGATTAGTGATATTGAGCATCTTTTCATGTGCTTCTTGGCCGTTTGTATATCTTCTTTGGAGAAATGTCTATTCAGGTGGCACTTAATTTTTTTAATAAAGTATTTAACAATAACATAGAAGGAAAATAATACAGTACACACTGAAGAACTCACCACTCATTTAAGATTGAAAGTATTCCCAGTAGTGCTGAAGCCCCAGATCCCCACCCTGATCAAAGCCTGTGTGGCTAAGAGCCCTCTGCCCACCCTCTCATGTCCAGGCTGGCACTGCCCAAGCCACTAACAGGAGCATGCTGCTTTCTCCTGGATCAGGCCTTAACTGAGACAAATAATCTTTAATTTCTAGCAAAGATTATTTCCCTGTGAGTCAAGTCAACCTTCCATTGTCTGACTTTCAGTTCTTGAAAAACAGATTCCTGTTCTAGGCTTACATCTTGGCTCTATTCTTCCTCACCCAGTGGCCTTGAGCAAGTCATTTACCCTCCCTGAGCCATAGCTTCCTTTGCTATAGGATGGGGATAATGAAAGTATTTTTGAAGATTAATTGAGTAATCCATGTACATTGCTCTTGCTATTAACCTGGCTCCAAAGGGGACGTTTTGCCCTGTTTGAGCAAAGCCAGTTGTGTGTGGTCCCTTAAGACGGCTACTGTAGATTTTGAAGAATGAGCCTTATTTAGATTTATAGTTCTGCTGTGTCTGTGAAATATTCATTTGATTATTTTTAAGTCATTCATATACACCCACCCCTAGAAAAGTATGTATTGCATCCCCAGATTTTTCCCTAATATATCTAGTAGATGGGTAGTTGGGTGGGGAGATGAGATGGGGGAAATGATGGGGTAGGGAAAAGCATATTGGGTAGATGGTAAAAACCACATGCACAGGTACAGAGAGGCCAGGCATGGACAGAACATGATTACCAGGATGTTTGTCTCTGTATCAACTGCTGTTTTTGTTTCAGGTGAAGCTCGAGAGCAACTTTGCCTCTATTGTGTTCGCCATCATGGTGTTAGAGGGGCTTGGCCGCTCGTTGGACCCCAAACTGGACATCCTGGAGGCAGCAAAGCCCTTCCTTCTTAAAGGTCCAGTGTCCTCCCCCTGACGATGGCAGTGGACATGTGGCGGACCTTCGTGGAAATGCTGAAGGCCACTCCCAAGAGTCTCTCCTATGGCAGCTGGAACATCTTAGAATCGGGATGTGTGGCGGGTACACCATTGCTTTCACTGTGATTTGGTTTCTGGGTCTGTTTGAAAAGCTTTGGGTTATTTGGGGAGTAAAGGGAGGGAAGAGTCCTGTCCGTTCAGTTGTGGAAGCTGGGCCTGGTACCAGGAATACTCTTATTTTAGGGAAAATGTTCTGCAGAGGAGGACAAATAAACTTAGGTATTTGTTTTCCTGTTTTTCTCTTTTCTTAACCTTGTATACTCCTTGGTCAGGTGGGTCCTGCTGATAGTTCCCAGACTCTGATATTTACATTAGAAAGTACCATAAAACTCTATAGACCCCTGGTTTCCAATTTTAAAAAACGATGTACCTTGGGCCGGCCCGTGGCTCACTCGGTAGAGTGCGGTGCTGATAACACCAAGGCCCCGGTACTGTTCAATTCTTGCTTCTACCATTGCCTGTGAAAACTCTAACCAATCACCCAGTTTATAACTACATTGTGTTTACTTCATCTATTAATAAAAAAATTTTCACAGTATGGTTCTCTTAAGGATCAATAAGGTAATGTACACGAAAAATCTGCACCAGGCATCAATATAGAGAGGGATTCATTAATTGGAATATTATTTTGGGGGGAATGAGACATTGGAAACAAGTTATACCCTGTTATTATCATCAGTATTACCAGAGGTAAAGTTCTTTCTCCATTGTGCCAAATTATTGTGCTCAGACCTTGAATAACCATTAGAGATGACTTTGGAATCTTGTATTCCACCGAGAGGCTCTTTTGGGTTACAAGTTACCATGGCATTTGGACTCATCACGATGACTCCAATTTGCATGGTGGAAAACCAGAAACAGCAACTGATGGTGAATCTAAAAGCACTAAAGATTGTTGACAAGATATCTCAGTCTGTGGTGGTGGTGACCATTGCAGAGATGTATTGGACAGCAAAACCCTACCTGATGAATTGTCTTGCAGAACAGAAATATGGTAAGTGTGGTTAGAGGACAGGGGCCACTTGCTTGAAGCTAGTGATGATGCAGGCTGTTCATACTTACTCTATGGTCATTGTAAAAAAGAGCTCCTCCCAATGAAGAAAATTTCCAGTTCCTACCACCAAATTTGTACCCTGGGCTGCCTGTCCTTTCTGATGTCACTGTATGTTGATTTCTCCTCTTCTTTTGCAGGCTTCTGTCTGGACCCCAGCATGAGGTCTGAAACCAAGGGGATCTGGATGTGGTATGTACCTCACCCCTCCAAGCTGAACCACACCCTTATCTTTCTGGACACTGAGGTCCTGGGTATTGTGGAAAAGATAAGTCAGAGTCTTGGAAAAAATCTTCTTTCTGTTCTTGATTCTCAACTTTTAATTAACCACGATTTTAAAAAACGATGTACCTTTATTCATAAAAAGTTGAAAATACACACATGATTTATTTATAACTTTTATACAGGTGCTACCACTGTTAGCAAATCTCTCAAGCCACAATATACAGACACTTAGGGCAAATTTCACTGTACTTCCAATCATCTTCTTAGGAATTTTTAATATTTTTCTCCAACTTCTTTTTAAATTTTACAAAACAAAGTAGTGATTAATGTGCTGGCATAGAAGGGACAGGAGCAGAATGAGCTCTGCCATTTTCTTATGGTTCCCTTGCGCTTGCACGTTAGTGGGCAGACTGCAGATTCTTTGCAGCCATGTTCAGCCCCTGTCCATTTGTGAGGGTTAGTTTTGGTTAATATATAGTTAATACCATCTGTACGACCTCTTCACCAAGGGCTTGAACTCTGCAGCACACAGCGACATGCCACAGTGAACTAAGGGGCGGTGGCTGCTGCTGCCCCTCTGTGCTGGGCTCACTCACAGACTGTCCTCTCAGAGTTGACCTGACGTGTGACCGGCCAACACAGACTACCGGCATCCTGGAGTTAGCCTGTAGAGTGGATATTAGTAAAGCTTAGCTTATTTTTTTTTAGGTAAAAACCACATTTTATCCCTCTACGCAGTGGATTGTCTTGCTCATCTTGGAGACCACTGCTGTAGACAGTGAGTACCAAGTCAAGCCCTTCTGTTCCCCAAAAGTCCTACTGTGACCAGCGCACTAGATTCTTCCATTCTTTCCTTCTCTAGGATAAAGTTCCTTATTTCTCTTAGGGAGCAAGTATGGTTTAGTTGAATAGATTCCTTTGGTGCAGTTTTTTCCAGAGGGGTGGTGATGTTATTTTTTACTTCCTAAGTCTTAAGGGGTTGGGGAGGCTTCAGACAGCTGGGACAGGACGTGGCAGCCAAGCACACAGGTGCTTGTGCCAAGTGCACGTTNGTACCAGGAATACTCTTATTTTAGGGAAAATGTTCTGCAGAGGAGGACAAATAAACTTAGGTATTTGTTTTCCTGTTTTTCTCTTTTCTTAACCTTGTATACTCCTTGGTCAGGTGGGTCCTGCTGATAGTTCCCAGACTCTGATATTTACATTAGAAAGTACCATAAAACTCTATAGACCCCTGGTTTCCGATTTTAAAAAACGATGTACCTTTATTCATAAAAAGTTGAAAATACACACATGATTTATTTATAACTTTTATACAGGTGCTACCACTGTTAGCAAATCTCTCAAGCCACAATATACAGACACTTAGGGCAAATTTCACTGTACTTCCAATCATCTTCTTAGGAATTTTTAATATTTTTCTCCAACTTCTTTTTAAATTTTACAAAACAAAGTAGTGATTAATGTGCTGGCATAGAAGGGACAGGAGCAGAATGAGCTCTGCCATTTTCTTATGGTTCCCTTGCGCTTGCACGTTAGTGGGCAGACTGCAGATTCTTTGCAGCCATGTTCAGCCCCTGTCCATTTGTGAGGGTTAGTTTTGGTTAATATATAGTTAATACCATCTGTACGACCTCTTCACCAAGGGCTTGAACTCTGCAGCACACAGCGACATGCCACAGTGAACTAAGGGGCGGTGGCTGCTGCTGCCCCTCTGTGCTGGGCTCACTCACAGACTGTCCTCTCAGAGTTGACCTGACGTGTGACCGGCCAACACAGACTACCGGCATCCTGGAGTTAGCCTGTAGAGTGGATATTAGTAAAGCTTAGCTTATTTTTTTTTAGGTAAAAACCACATTTTATCCCTCTACGCAGTGGATTGTCTTGCTCATCTTGGAGACCACTGCTGTAGACAGTGAGTACCAAGTCAAGCCCTTCTGTTCCCCAAAAGTCCTACTGTGACCAGCGCACTAGATTCTTCCATTCTTTCCTTCTCTAGGATAAAGTTCCTTATTTCTCTTAGGGAGCAAGTATGGTTTAGTTGAATAGATTCCTTTGGTGCAGTTTTTTCCAGAGGGGTGGTGATGTTATTTTTTACTTCCTAAGTCTTAAGGGGTTGGGGAGGCTTCAGACAGCTGGGACAGGACGTGGCAGCCAAGCACACAGGTGCTTGTGCCAAGTGCACGTTTACTTACACCACAGGGTCAAGAGAGGGGCACAGACACAGAGCAGGTGCCTTCCTGAGCCGGTGCCAGCACTGCTGGGCCTTTCCTTAAAGCCAGTGGAGTCAGTCATGCCTTTTGTGGCACGTATTAGTTATCTATCACTGTGTACAAACCGCATAACTTAGTGGCTTAAAACAACATTTATCACCTTGTAGTTTTTGCAGGTCAGAAATCTGGGTGTGGGGCTGGCAGGTTATCCCAGTTGGTTAGAACACAGCCTTATAACACTAAGATCATGAGTTTGGATCTCCATACTGGCCAGCCATCAAAAAAATAAATAAATAAATCTAGGTGTGGCTTATGCTTAGCTGGGCACTCTGGCTCAGGGGCTCTCCCGAGGCTGCAGTATCTCCAGGTTCCACAGGGTGTGGGTCTGAGGCCAAGCTCTCTCGAGGGGTTGTTGGCACGATTCAGTTCCTTGTGGGCTCTTGGACCAAGGGCCTCACTTCCTCAGGAGCTGTTATAGTAGCAATAGAAAAGTTAAAAAGGGTATATGAAGAGGAGAAAAATGGTAACAGATGTACTTCAATGTAGGTAATTTGCTCATCTCAAAAATAAGTATCTCAGACTTACAACATCTAAGATAGTTTTTTTTCTTCTTTTCAAGACTCATAGGAAGAGGGAGATCAGGTGAGACTTTAAGAGAAGAGAATTAAATAAACATGAGGTTTTCTGAACAATTTTTTTTTCTCATCCCCTTGTTTTGTTTTCTATTTCTAGCTATGGAATAGCTTCTTGATTCAGGGTTAGATGTTGTATGTTAGGTTACTTAGAGTCTGTCCTCACAGTTTGTTGAAATTTGACTGGGAATTCGATTTGCATTTAGAAGCTGAGTGCTCAGTGCCAGGGCTTGGCATCCCTTCCCTCACCTTCCGAAATGCAGCCATTCAAGTAGGGTGCTCATCTGTTAACCAAAAAGGGCCATTAGGCAAACTGCAAAAGGCAGTGAGGGATATTTGCCCTTGGAGTTCTTAGAGGATATCTGGAAAACAAATAAGCTTCACTATTACATGGTCAAAATAATTTACTGATTCGGGCCATGAGCTTTTCATAGTAAAAAACCAGAACATGTGATGTAGAACATTAAGGCTAAGGACCCACAAATTGTCTATATAGACCAATATTGCTTTTTTTTTTTTAAAAAAAAAGATGACCGGTAAGGGGATCTTAACCCTTGGCTTGGTGTTGTCAACACCACGCTCAGCCAGTGAGCAAACCGGCCATCCCTATATGGGATCTGAACCTGTGGCCTTGGTGTTATCAGCACCACACTCTCCCGAGTGAACCACGGGCCGGCCTTAGACCAATATTGCTTTAAGTACAGCAAGCATTAAAGTCAAAACAGATTTTTTTTGGTAATTCAGTTAGAAAGATGGGGAGGATGAATGAACACGAGTTCACCTGAATCACTTGGCTACCAGGAAAGGAAGTGATAACAAAGGAATAAAAATTTCCTGAGTACATGCTGTGGGCCAGATAGTATCTTAAATGACTCACATTCAGATGAGGGGCATTGACACTCGGGGAGGTAAAGTGCCGTGTCCAAATTCATAATCGGCAGAGCTGAGGTTTGAACTCCAGATCCTCAGACTCTCAAGTTCTCTGTTCTTTTGTTTAAATTTAAGTCGTGCTTTTTCTGTGATCTTGGAATCATAACATTGTTCTTTGCTGGGAGCTAGGCAGCTGTGTAGCTTGGGCAGCGAGCTCCTCAGGAAGGATGGAAAGCCCCTATCCTCCCAGTTCATGGACTCTATATCTTAGTCATTTGTACATGTTGCTAGAAAGGGTAAGTGATGAACGGTAGCCCAGAGAAAGCCACTCTATTGCATATCAACTGGAAAGTCACCTTTCATCCAGAAAACAGTGGATGCTGTCTTCTAATTTATACATCACTTAGAAGTTAGGAGGGCAGGAGAAGGGGGATGGGGGGAGGAAGACAGTCCTATGGGGTCAGAGGTCAACCAACAGCCTGTTTCAGGAGGGCATGGGGCAGCTCAGCAGTCATAAGCTTTATGTGGGCTTAACTCCTGGGAGACAGGTTTCCTATTACAGACAAAAGGGCACATGGAGTCCCATATCTTTGCACAGAAGGTAGGGTATCAGTCGTAATGATGTACTTAAAGCCCTAAATTCAGGTCTATACTTCTCTTCATAAGTGTTCTACTTTTCATTCTTGTGACTTTTAACAAGAGAGACCATGAGATCTACAAAGGAAGAAAAGAGAAACTTTATTTGCAGAAAAAAAGAGGCAACCTGCAGACTGGGGAAATGTGACCTCTGGGGAAAACCAAAAGTGCACGTTCTGATGAAGGGAGGGAGAAAATGGTATTTATGTCTTGCAGGGTCAGCTTTACATACATATTCAGCAGATTTAAAGGAATTCTGTGAATATTTATGAGGGAAGTCATACATGTGTGCAGTGGATAAACATGCATGTAACATATCTCCCATATTCACTTTGGCATAGAGACTTAGTATTAAAATGAGGTGAAATTTGGCTCCTGATGTCAAAGGTAACTATAGGGCATAGAAGATTCTTTTTGTGTGCAGACTCAGTGAGCCAGCTGAAGCATTTGGAGGTTGCAGCACTTACCGGGAGAGAACTGTCTGTGAAGCCAATTGTCTGTCTAGTCATAGCTGCAGTGGGCACCAAAGAATGAGGGGGTTGGTGGCGGGCCAGCTGGACTGTGGAAGGTCAGCGTGGATATTTTCCTGCTGTAGCTGATTTGACATCTTCCAGGAGCTGGTTTCTGCTTTGTTACAAGAAAGAAGACTCCATGATAGTTAACAACATACATATTTTGTAAGAGTGGGAATACCTGTCTAAGCCCTCATTCTGCTGTGGCAGCTTGGTTCTGTTTGGTAGTTTCAGAGTGTCTCTGTTAGCCACAGTGAGCCTATCCTTGTCTGTCTGTCGGGGTATGCTTTAACATGACTTGAGTGTGAAGTCTTCAGTGTGCAACATGGAATTTAGCAAGTAGATCCATTTCAAAAAAAGATCTCCAAGATGTGAGGTTCTGAGAAAAAACCATAACCCGTAAAGGGAGACCTTAAGAATTTTGGGGCTGGAGGAGTCCAGAGAGATTTGGTGTCTATTCAGGATTGAATATTAGGTAATATTAAGAGACAAAAGCCAAGAATCCAGAACTGGCCAAGGATCAAGGAATTAGGAGCATTCTTGATGCAGACTCTTTGGCCCTGTCCCCGACTTAATCAGAGTATCCGGGGTTGGGCCCCTCGGGTGGTTGTGATACACCAGTCCACCTACTGATATTTGGGGACCACTCGTTAGTAATCAAGTTCCAGTTTGCAGAACAATAAAACAGTGAAGACTCTGAAGAGACCGCTGCGAACCTCTCAGAGGAGAGGAGGTCTAGGGGCCACTTTGGGAAGGGGCCCTGGTTCAGAAACGCTGTGGCAGCTGGAGAAGACGATCTGGGGACAGTTAAAATGGGAGGAGCGGGCGGGGGGGCAGGTGCAGGTGTGAAGCGCGTCCAGCTCCGCCAAGGCAGGAGGAGCGAGCTCGCACTCAGTGCCGGCGCCCGCAGCACCGGAGTGACAGGCGCCGAGGCCTCGCAGGCCGCCCCCCGGCCGCCCCCAGCCCTC
>NW_007728065.1:227006-238086 GCF_000696425.1 Galeopterus variegatus | reverse complement strand
CTCCCGCTGCGGGGTGCACAGCGGGCTGTCCAGCGCGCGCCGTGGAGGCGGGAGGCGGTCGCCTAGAGAGTGCCGTGGGGGAGGGAGGAGAGGGCCGGCGTGGACTCTGGGACGCCGCCGGAACTCAGGAGAGCGAGCAGAAGTCACCCGCGAGGCGGCCCGGGAGGCAGGGCGGAGAGCGCAGGGCTGGAGAGCCGGGGAGGCACGCCTTCCCCAAGGAGCTGGGGCGGGGCAGGGCCGAAAACAGCAGGCTGGGTTTTTCCAGGTGTGCGCGGCGCCTCAGAGCACCATCTGCACTTTACCAAGAGGCGGTGCAGGGGGCCGTTAGAGGCAGGGTTCAAGTCCCACCTTGGCCACTCCCAGCTGCAGGACCTTGGAAAAGTTTCTTAATCTCTTAGTGCTTCAGTTTCCTGACCCATTTGATGGGGATAATAATGTCCATTTCCAGAGAACCAAATGAATTACCCTTCTCTACAGTATTTAAAACAGTTGCTGGAGCCTAGTAAGGACCATACAAGTATTATTTAGCGGTCGTTATTAGGGGACTGAGGCTCAGGAAAATTAAAGGAGTGACTTGTCTGAAGACACACGTCTATTAAGAGTATGGAGCTGGGGCAGGCATGGGGGAGGGGAGAAGGAGCAGCCCTGTGTGACCTGGGCACAGCCCGTGGTGGAGAGCCACCGGCGATGGTCCTTGACCCTGCCCGAGGATTGGACTGACGTGACACGCACGCACCTCACAGTGGGATGATGAAGTGGTTGGGAATCTACGAGCATCTTCTGCATGCCGGGGTACAGCAGAATGCAAGAAAGCAGAAGCAGCTTACAGCCTGGAGAGGAGAAAACAAGAACAGGTGCTCTTCGGGGGTGTGGAGAGACTGGAGCAGGGACAATACACAGCGTGCGAGCGGAGGGGTGGATGGGCTGTTGTGCCTGGGGTTGCCTGGGGATGCCTGCGAGTTTGATTTGAACTAGGACCTGTATGAGGAGAAGTCGGCCATGCACAGACCCCGGGAAGAGCCTCTGGGACAGGAGACAGCTGAGCACTGCGGGATCCGCGATCGAGGTCGGGGTGGGGGAGGTGAAGCACAGGGAGGAGGGCCTTGGAGGAGTAGGCGTTTTGTTCTAAGAATCCTGGGGAGCCATTGCATGTTTTAAGGCAGGAAACTAATATGGTCTGATTTATGCTTTAAAAATGTAACTTTCACAGTTATGGTGCATTTTGTCTTTAAGCGTGATGCTTAAAAATCCTAGCTTGGAGGGCCGGCCCGTGGCTCACTCGGGAGAGTGCGGTGCTGATAACACCAAGGCCGCGGGTTCGGATCCTATATAGGGATGGCCGGTTTGCTCACTGGCTGAGCGTGGTGCTGACAACACCAAGCCAAGGGTTGAGATCCCCTTACCGGTCATCTTTAAAAAAAAAAAAAAATCCTAGCTTGGAGGGCCGGCCCGTGGCTCACTCGGGAGAGTGCGGTGCTGATAACACCAAGGCCGCGGGTTCGGATCCTATATAGGGATGGCCGGTTTGCTCACTGGCTGAGCGTGGTGCTGACAACACCAAGCCAAGGGTTGAGATCCCCTTACCGGTCATCTTTAAAAAAAAAAAAAAATCCTAGCTTGGAGGGCCGGCCCGTGGCTCACTCGGGAGAGTGCGGTGCTGATAACACCAAGGCCGCGGGTTCGGATCCTATATAGGGATGGCCGGTTTGCTCACTGGCTGAGCGTGGTGCTGACAACACCAAGCCAAGGGTTGAGATCCCCTTACCGGTCATCTTTAAAAAAAAAAAAAAAAAAAATCCTAGCTTGGACCAGCCATTATTTCTTTGGGTAACGTTTCTTCCCTATTCTGTTTTCTGCTTACAGGACTCACTCATAGTGTCTTACTTAATAGTCTTCTCGACTGTGAGCTCCTTTTCCCTGGAACTTTTATCTGTCGGAATTTTTTGAGTTTTACTTCTCTTAGCCTCTTGAGGACGCCACCAGTCAGGGATCATTATAAATTGTCGGCTTGGGGTTTTTGGACCACTTAGGTACAACCCAGGTAGTGTGAACTTGGGTGCAAACTTACCTGAGGACTGGCTTCTAGTAACACATTTCTGTTCCCTGCCCCAGGCTTATTTCTCATTCACCCTTTTACAATGGGGCTGCAACTTTATTGAGGAGTTTAATAATTATACTCATCGTGGGTGGGCCCCAGACTGCTTCTCCTGTCCCCACACCTCATGTAGTTGTCTGGGTGGAGAGTCAAGGACTCCAGATGAATGCCAGCTTCGGCACTTGCTTAGTTTCCAGGCCTTCTTTTTACTTGGATATTGCCTTTGATAGATTCCTTCCTTTTGTGCCTCGTCAACGATGTTTGTAAAAATTAAGAAAAAATTTCATCTAGCATCATAGTTGTTTCAGTCTGGACGGTGGTTTAGAGCACTTGTTTGCCACAGTGCAGTTAACAGCCTGGTCTGGAACATAATGTAGTGAGTTAGACGTTTGTTGAATCTTTGCATTCCTTAATCATGGCAATTGTTATGTGATCTATTCCCGTTCCTATAATTGTCTTTCAAATCTTTGTTGAAAAAGAATTCCACCTTGTTGTCAGTGATCCACCTATTTATATCATAATTAAAACAACACGTCACTTTAGCAATAAGGAAATGTGGAGAGTTGCCAGCATGGGTTTAAACTATAATCCTAGTATTCTAGTCTTATTTTAATGAGTGTTGCTGATAGGCCCTTTTATACCTAGATTGTATCTGAAATCTATTAAAGAGGAAGCTTGTTACAATATATTGAATTATTCCACGTGGCATTATTTATATAATGCAATATCTATGTGCAAAGATAGGTATTTATTCAGTATGTACAGGTGCTAAGTAAATACTGTTAAATATAATCGGTATATGAGGACATTACAGAAACAGTATTAAAGTTGTAAAGCAGTGATGCTTGATGGAGCCTTTTATTTATTTATTTATTTATTTATTTTTTTAAAGATGACCGGTAAGGGGATCTCAACCCTTGGCTTGGTGTTGTCAGCACCACGCTCAGCCACTGAGCAAACCGGCCATCCCTATATAGGGATCCGAACCCGGGGCCTTCGTGTTATCAGCACCGCACTCTACCGAGTGAGCCACGGGCTGGCCTTGATGGAGCCTTTTAAAAGTAATATGTAGTTACGGTAAAAAAAAAGATACAACAAACGTGTATATATATATATACACACATATGCAAAAATAAAAATCACTTGTCAATGCCATTCACAACTAATTATTATTAATATTTTACATAGAGCCTTCCACATAGAAGTGTTATATATTGGAAAAATACACAAGAATCAAAATTTTATCACTTCATTGTGGTAACATTGATTTTATCTTGCTGATTGGAATTCTAATTAAGAGTTTTGTCTTTGATTCATAAAATGAGAAAATTATTAATGGTATTTGTTTGTAGGCAATATTTAAGAGTGTGGACTTTGCCATCAAACAATACCTCAGTGTCCTCATTTGTAAAGCATTGATAATTATAGGAACTATCTCACAAGGTTGTTATACAAACTAAATGAGATAATGCTTATAAAATGCTTAGCATGGTACCTGGCACATGGTAAACACTCAATAAATAATAACTGCTAATAATCTTTTAGAGGGGAGAGGATAATAAAAATAGTTGTAGGTAACATGTATCAAGAACCATAGAAATATTACTGTTTGCAAATCTATAGCACAGTATGATGATGTGAAATTCTAGTGCATTTTTGGTGCAGGTAGTCATTCCTGTGCTGCACAAAAGAAAATATGGTTTTGTAAGCTGACCTGGACTGAAATTGGTGAATGTATCTTATATAGGTATTCCCTTTAAAGTTTGGTGTCCATTTCTGTATATTAGTGTATGTATAGCTGCTGTATAGAACTTAGAAATAGCTCCATTATTTAAATAAAATTCAACCTATAATAATTATAATCCAGCTGAATAAATTGAGTATGTAGTTCTCATGGATTGTGTGCCACAACTTGTAAACAGTGTCTAAATGAAAAAAAACAAAAACAAAAACAAGAAAAACTTATTCATCCTTAACCGTTTAAGGTTCTTTGGCTTGTTCAGAGGTACTAGCATATTAAAAAGGATTAGGGAGTCCTGTTCCCATATGGTAGTCTTTTAGTAAACACTGTAATAGAGCAGAGGACATAATTTAACTCCAAAATGATGGCTAAACAGAACAAAATTAACTTGTTTTATTTTCCTGGATAAGTTAGTGACCTACTACTACAAGTTCACAAGCCCTTAACCAAAACCTTTAGGGCCAGCACCCTGTGATCAACACATTCATATTTCTGGTGCTAAATAATGAATATCCACCAAATGGAAACCATAATTAGCCTCTTGTTAGTTTGAACCAGTTTTTGCTGCTACGTATGTTTAGAGCAAGCTTAATGAAAAATGAGTATTTCAAGGGAACCTCAATTATTGTCTATATTTTGGTGGAGATGAGAAATATTAATTTTAGTTTCTAGGATGTAACTCAGAGGTTTGGGTGACTTACTACCTTGAAAATGTAGTGAACCGTTTACTGTTTTTGTTCTGTTTCAGTGCTGGTGGTGGTGTGCACATTGAGCCCCGATATAGACAGTTTCCCCAGCTGACTCGATCCCAGGTGATTCGGGCTGAGGTCTACTCTGCAACCATGTGGTTCTGGATTCTCTGGCGCTTTTGGCATGACTCAGATCTTGTGCTGGTAAGTGCAGGAGGATAGTTCTTGTCCTTTCTGGGTAGGGGTATATTGATAGCTTGTTTTTCTGTTGGTAGATCATTTTTCTATTTGGATATATCCCTTCACCACCATGTTATCCACGTGTATGTGGTAGGAATCCTGTTATTTAATAAAATGTGTTATCTTCTGACTTTTTTTTTTTACATGAGGATGTACTTTGAGAAGGTCTGTGTCTTATGATTTCTGTTAGGTTTCCATATTTGGAAGAGAGACTAGAAATTAATTCTTTTACCTTCCAAACTAAGGGTTCATCAGTGGGTTAAGGTTCACACTTAAATTCCTGTAAGTGATGAATGTCGTCTAGTCTGTCTAGATGCCCAGGGCAGCCGGATTTGGGTGGGATGGATGTAAGTTAATTTATCTTGAGGAGGGAAGTTAGTTATTGGTGACTTTCTAACATGTCATAAGCCTCAACTGAGCTTTTATAACATTTGCATAGACTGTTCTCTGGGAAATTACACCTTTAAGACACTGAAATCTGTGCTTGTTGATCCAGAGTACATACTTTGAATCTTAGTAAATTTGGGTTTGTTTCCAAGATAGGAATAAAATCTAAAATTTAAACAGCATACAAGTTTTAGAAGTATCAGGTTGCTCAGTGTCCCATTTCTTTTAGAACTTTTCTGTGAGCTTGTGTCCTAGTAAGGAGCTGCTTAGGTGTCTGAACTGACAGCACATTTACTATTTAAAACACCCCTATTTCCTTGTAGGTCAGTTGTCAGGAGTATATGGCTCCTGGCCCTGTGGTGATGATGCACCCAGATGTTTTAACCCCTCAGAGGTCTTAATCCTTAGATCAGGATTTTTTTTTTTTTTTAAAAGATGACCGGTAAGGAGATCTTAACCCTTGACTTGGTGTTGTCAGCACCACGCTCAGCCAGTGAGCAAACCGGCCATCCCCATATGGGATCCGAACCCGTGGCCTTGGTGTTATCAGCACCATACTCTCCCGAGTGAGCCACAGGCTGGCCCATTAGATCAGGATTGAAGATAAAGTCCACCTGAGGCTCCCAAATCTCACAGCAGTAATGACAGGAGAGTTTGAAACATTTATATTTTGACAGGACTTTAAGACATTGCTGAGATGTGAGGTGTCTTTAAAATCTGTTATCTCCACTCCCCCCTCCCCTTCATTCCAAACATACACCGTTGGCTTAGGCTGGGACCTACAAAGTGGGAGGCGTTTAAAATTCAGACCACAGCCCGTAATGAAAAGACTGAGAACAGTTAGGCCATCAAATAGTTAAAATAAAACTTGTTGCTGTGATGTGTCAAGAGCTGTATATATGGCAGGTAACCGTATAACGTTTTTTTTCCCTTCCAAGATTTCTGTTAAAATTTAATTGGTTGCATGGAGTATAGATTCTTGACTTTTTTTCTTTTAAACGGTTGTCACCAGGGTCACTTTCCATATCCAGATCCTTCCCAGTGGACAGATGAAGAATTAGGTATCCCTCCTGATGATGAAGACTGAAATTGTAGACTCAACTCTTTACAAGTGGGTATGCCCCAAATTATTTTTTTTTTCTAAATCATATTTTCCTTTTGTCAGAAACATTTACTTTGACTTCGTACCTGTGATGGTCTTGGAGAAACTGCATATTCTGACAGCATGTAGGATAGTTAACCATGTCATGTTAACTTCTAATTTCTCAAGTATTTTCTTTTTTTTTTGTCCTTTTTGAGACCGGCCGCACTGTGCTCAGCCAGTGAGCGCACCAGCCATCCCTATATAGGATCTGAACCCGCGGCGGGAGCACTGCTGCACTCCCAGCGCCGCACTCTCCCGAGTGCGCCAGGGGCTCGGCCCTCAAGTATTTTCACATTTGCTGTGCCCTCCCCATTAGTCTCACCTTCCTTATAGGAAATGCGTTTTTTCTAAGTTAGGATACAGTTTTAGGACCTCATTTGTCCATCCACTGATCAAAGACATGTTAAGATCAGTTCTGCCAGGCACAGGAGTACAGTGGTGAACAAGACAGGAAAGGAGCTTATGGTGTACAGGTGCAAAAATAGTGTCCTACCCTCAGCATCGAAATGGAAAGAGTCAGCTCATGGGAATGCTGCTCTATGGAACTGTGTGGAAATTACTCTAAACACTAAAAGGTTATGGCTCTTTCATTTTCTACTGCAGGGACAGCAGGGACGTCAGGAGTTTTTCTTTTAAAAGGGAGGTACTAGGAGGATTCCCTTTCCCCACTGAACCCTTAGGGGTTAAGACATTCTCATTTAACATGTTTTTAAATTAATTTTTGCACTTTAATAATTGCCATCATTCCAAAATGCCTTGGAAATTGTAGAATAGGAAGCATTAAGTA
Source organism: Galeopterus variegatus (assembly GCF_000696425.1). Taxonomy (NCBI): domain Eukaryota; kingdom Metazoa; phylum Chordata; class Mammalia; order Dermoptera; family Cynocephalidae; genus Galeopterus; species Galeopterus variegatus. The sequence continues at coordinate 231,003 of NW_007728065.1, read as the reverse complement.
ATAGTTAAGTGCTCCCATTGCTATTATAATTTTAATTAGAAGTAGCTTATTGGCATGAAAATTACAGCAGTTTTTAGGTCTGTAGGGAGGAGATGAATGGGATAAATTGTCACCAAAGGACTGGCAGTTGAGGTGTTTTACAGCTTATTTTGTCTCTGGCTTTGCTTATGGATAGTCAGAAGTCCCAGTCCTTACCACGCCTCCTGCTCCCCCCATGTTAACGTGCCTGATAACACTAATCTCTATCTTCCTACGAATTTTCCACACACAGGCATTAATGTTTTGTTTTTATACTGGACTGTAAACCCTTTGCGAGAGGGTGATTTTGCTTTTTTCCTCTACAAGACTACTCACATGATAGGCATTCAATAAATGCTTGAATAATTATTCAATCATTAATAATTATGGATTTGAATTAATGAATATAAAAGTACTTAATTAAAACTTTTCCCTTTTGTTTTCCTGCAGGAGCAAGGTGAGAATTTCAAGAAATTACAGACTTCATATTATAAATTAAAGTTGTAAATTTAAGAATGAGGAACTGAGTTATGTATGTTTCTGATAATGACAACAACTCTTTATGGATTATTTCTTTGCTCCACCTGCTGTGCTAAGCGGTTTACATGACCGTCAGCTGATCCTCTTGGGTACCCCATGGTGTAGATAGGCGTTAGCTCCATTTATCAATGAGAACATCGAAGCTCAAGGAGGTGAAGTTCCTTGCTTAGCATCACACAGTGGTAAGTGGTGAGGTTAGGACTCCAGAGCTCACACTGACTACACTGCTCTACTGCCTCCCCCTCAGCTGATGTTGGCAGTTAATGTGAAAACGCCTGCCATTTATCTACTGCAGGGGGATTCTTGCCCTGTGTATACAGGCAGTCCATTTATTGTTTAAGTATCTCCTGTGGGCTGGGCATTGTGTTGAGTGGCCATTCATGGAACTCTGAAGTCATACTTCTACCTAGGAATTCTTAGGGTCAGAGGAATGGCAGACAAGGGCTTTTCACTTTTTCTAAAATTTGTTTCAAAGTTCTTTCCAGCTTTCTGTAGCATCACAATTCTGAGTAGAAAGGACAGAATTTTCTTCCATCCATAACTACAAATCTTTGGTACAGAGTAGCTAGATGACTTGCCCAGAAGCACAGCTATTCATTGTTTTAACTTAGGTTTTTGACCATCTAGACATTAGGAATACAGTGCTAAAGAGAGTTAAGATTCTGGGCTGGCCCCGTGGCTCACTCAGGAGAGTGCCGCGCCGGTAGCGCTGAGGCCGCGGGTTCACTTAGGTTTTTGACCATCTAGACATTAGGAATACAGTGCTAAAGAGAGTTAAGATTCTGGGCCGGCCCCGTGGCTCACTCAGGAGAGTGCCGCGCCGGTAGCGCTGAGGCCGCGGGTTCGGATCCTATATAGGGATGGCTGGTCCACTCACTGGCTGAGCGCGGTGCGGACCACACCGTGCCGAGGGTTGCGATCCCCTTACCAGTCAACAACAACAACAACAAAAGAGTTAAGATTCTGTTCTCAGAGAACTTAGATTTCAGGAAGAGAAGACAGTCCATAAGTCAGTAACCACATGAGATTCACTAAGTGGGATGAAGGAAGTCACACTGGGTGATGTGCTAGAGCTGGGCGAGGCAGGTGTTTGTTCTTGTGGGTGGTCAGGGAAGGCCCTGAAACCTGTAACAAGTAATGGAACCAGTTGTGTGAGAGTCTGAGGGCAGAGTGCTCTAGGGAAAAAACCCAGTAAGAATTAAGGTCTAGGGTGGGATCAAGGTGGTTGTGTTTAAGGAATGAAAGTCCAACGTGGCTCTGGCAAGTGAAGAGAGGGAGGGACTGGCAGGTCGTGGTCGCAATTTGGGTTTGATGTTAAAAGCAGTGAGCAGTCTCTGGCAGGCCTTCAGCAGGGGGTGATACTATGGGATTTCCTAGTACGTAGGTTTCCACTCCCCCTTTGGGTCTCTTCAGTTGTCATTGGGCACAATGGCAGCAAAAGCTGAAGCAAGTTGCACCCTCTCCCACGGCCAGCTCCGGCAGTCCTGTGCCTGTTGGAAGGGCTGCTGGAGACGCTTCCCTTGGGTTTGTGTTACTTACCTTTGTAGGGGTGACCCATCAGCCCCTAAAGGGATGGTTAAGGTCCTTACTTTAAAAGACCATCAGATCTCTCTGTTCTTTGTTGTCTTCCCCTTTGCTGTTCTATATCAATAAAGTCCTTTTTGGAAAGAATACAGTAGTGAACTCAAGTTCACTATTAATTCTTTTCCTTAGAAATGAGTTGCTTGACTTGAGTTAAATGACAACTGTAAAAACAGCATTCTTTTGTTTAAAAGAATATGGAGGCCAGTGGCTGCCAAATACAGTTGACCCTTGAACAACATGGGTTTGAACTGTGTGGGTACACTTATACACTGATTTTTTTCTAATTCAATTTTATATTTTTGTGAGGTACAGTGTGTTGTTTCTTTGCATGCAAGTCCTGCACAATGATTCACTTAGGGTAGATAGCATAGTTTTGTCCCCATTAGTGCACCCCTAATCTCCCCTCCTGCCCCCCAGCCTCTGGTAACCATTATTGTACTTTTTTTTTTTTTAAATACACAAAGATTAACATCCTTATTGCAAAAAAAGAACTCTTGAATTAGAAAAATCTAAGGAATTTGGTGAAGGACATGAGCAGATATGTCACACCCTAAGGAAACACACATGCTTAATAAGTATAGTCTAGGATCTGGTTGTGGGAAGGGGTGGGGCTGGCCTAGCCCCATCTCAGGACCCCTGGGCATTGAGCTGGCTTTGTTGCTGGCCTGGATGTGGGGTAGCAGGTGCACGGCTGAGGCCCACAGCCCCCATCTCTAAACAGATTTTTTTTTTTTGTCTGTCTTTTTTCGTGACCGGCAACGGATCGCAACCCTCGGTGTTGCCCCCGCTCCTCGCTCAGCCAGTGAGCGGCCGGTCTGCATGCGGGATCCGAACCCTCGGCGGGAGCGCCTCCGCGCTTCCCATGCGGCGCACTGTAGCAGTGTGCCACCGGGCCGGCCCACTCTAAACAGATTTTAAAAATACATTGGAAAAATTTTTTGAGTTATATGTGGATTTTTGACTGGGGGGAGGGCAGGGGATGCTGCCCCTAATCCCTGTTTTTCAACGGTCAACTGTTTTTCTGAGATCTATCACTGGGAATTTAAATAAAACCTGAAAGTTGCTGAGGAGTTAAATTAAGCTTAGCTCAGAGTGGCAGGAGGGATCCCCCTCCCCACCCAACTTCCAATTACTTTCCTTTCACTGGGTAGCAACTATGTTTCAGCCTGTAAAGAGATGAGTGCCTTGAGCTCTCCAGCAGAGGCCCCTTGTCTCCGGCTGGGGTGAGGGTGGGGATGCAGGACCTTTACTGGTGGCACATCCTCAGATGAAGTCATTCCTAGTCACTGGATCGGAATGAAAAGATTTGCTTCATGCAGTTACAGAGTTGCTCATTTGAGACTCGAGTGAGATTCTAATATGGGTAGCGACCAGTAGTGCTTGGTAACCTCTCCCATCTCTGTAGGAAAATGGGGTTTTCTGAATCTCTCACTTTGATTCTACCTGGTGGGCTGATCACATTAGCTGAACTATTTAAAGAAGCTTAAGTGTGCCACCTTGAGAAACAGATTCAGGAGAACTACCTGGGAACTGGAGTTACATGTGAATTTTTCAATTGGTGGGTGGGTGGTGCCCCTAACCCTCTGCGTTCAAGGGTCAACTGTACTGGAATCCTCTTTTCTGTGCTTGGGCCATGATGCTAATTTGAGCTGATGGCAGGAAATTGTTCCTGCCCTCCTCAAAGGAATGGGCCTCTACTCTGCTGTGTAGCATATGGGAAAAGCGTTGAAGAAGGTCCCAAAGATGGGCTGGCCCAGTAGCGCACTCGGTAGAGTGCGGCACTTGGGAGCACGGCGGTGCTCCCGCCGAAGGTTCGGATCCCATATAGAGACCGGTCCGCTCACTGGTTGAGTGC
>NW_007728065.1:225923-226418 GCF_000696425.1 Galeopterus variegatus | reverse complement strand
CCATTGCCGGTCACGAAAAAAGACAAAAAAAAAAAAAAAAAAAAGAAGGTCCCAAAGAGATGTTAAGTACAATATTTGATTGATGGCAAATACAGTTAAAGGAAATAGTGAAAACTTACTATGGGCCAGGAATTGTTGTAAACACTTTACATGTATTAACATATTAAATCCTCACATTATTGAGCTATAGATTGGTTAGGTAATTTGCCAAGGTCATACAGCTTGTTAGTGGTAGAGCTGAGGTTCAAATCCTGGCTCTCTGGCTCTAGGTGGAGTTGGATTATCTGAGAGCACAGCATGGTGTAAACCTTTTTGATCACAGCTTACTGTAAGAATTTTATATGTGACATTATATATAAATATGCTTATTAACCAAAAATTATATGAAACATTACCTGATACATGCTGATGTTTTCTCTTTTCCTGTTCTACATAAAAGTAGCCAGCTGAGACTCCTAAACTGATCTTTCAGTTTGAGAACTCAGGCTCTACCCC
>NW_007728065.1:214768-225896 GCF_000696425.1 Galeopterus variegatus | reverse complement strand
CTTTTTGATCACAGCTTACTGTAAGAATTTTATATGTGACATTATATATAAATATGCTTATCTAACCAAAAATTATATGAAACATTACCTGATACATGCTGATGTTTTCTCTTTTCCTGTTCTACATAAAAAAGTAGCCAGCTGAGACTCCTAAACTGATCTTTCAGTTTGAGAACTCAGGCTCTACCCCTAGCTCTACCATTTACTTGCTGTGAGTTTGGGCAAAGTACTTATTTTGATCTGTGCTTTAACTTCCTCATTTGTAAAATGGATTAAATAGATTAAATGAGTTAACACATAAAGTTCTTAGAACTGTGCTTGGCATGAAGGAAGTAGTTTTTAAATGGAAGCAATTGTTATCTCTAGACCCTTGGGGTCTAAGCTAACTTTATAGTGACTCTGGACTCCCAGTTTTATTTTTACAGAAAAGCCTCCATATGGAGATAGTCTAAGCTGTAAACAGATATTCCAACAGATGCACTGCCACCCCTCCCCTATTTCAAAAACAAGCCAAAGCAAAACAAACACATTTAGGATGTGTTTCCCTCTTCCTGAGGAGTAACTAAAAATACATTCAAAGTAAATTTTAGGGTGTGGCCTGGTAGGTGGAGAGATGTGTTTGTAAGGAAAGGTACGTGGTGAATTATTGATGGTAACATGCAAACGTCAAATCTTAGCACACACATTTGTGACTTGACTAGTTTCCTACAGAACGTTTAATATAAACACACTTGGTTGTCATGAGACAAAATAGGTGCTATATAAGGAACACTTGCTACGTGCACGTTACAGGAAAACAAGTCATCTTGGTTCCGCTTGTCCCTAGAACTACTCTAGAAGAGGCTGGCCCTGTTGTCTGCTGCTACCATCTCATAGGACACGAATGGGACACCAGTGTGCAGTGTCCAGGAAATGAGAGCTGCCCGAGCTGGTATGCTGACCTGCCTCAGCAGCCGGACCTTTGCCTTTTGTCACTGCACTAGCAGTGCCTTACCTAATTGGCAAAGACAGCAGTGGCAAGTGGAGTGTGCCCAGCACATCTGTTTCCAGTTACAAACTCAGTCATGAAGTCAACACCCATATCTATACAAATCTTATTACAACTATCACGACCACAACAAAACTACACATCCAGCACATCTGTTTCCAGTTACAAACTCAGTCATGAAGTCAACACCCATATCTATACAAATTTTATTACAACTATCACGACCACAACAAAACTACACATACACACACACAAAATGCATGGTACTGATCTTGGGTCCTGGCTACGTAAGTCTAGGTAAGCCATATCTTGCAGGGCTTCATATTCAATAACTGATGTGAGGGGACTTGGGCCATATTATCTTTAAGGAGTCTCTCTGCTCTAACATTTTATGAGTCTAGAACTATATAACTCAAAACAGTAGGTCCAATTATCTCAACCTCTGATAAAATTACAGAAGAGCTGGTGTTAGAGAGTTCTTTATAATAGAATTTATAATAACTAAAGCATCCATAAATCGGCTAAATTTTAGGAAAAACCTTATAATACCTTCTTTAAAAATAAGGCCATAATTACTCTGTTGTAATTATGTATGAAGGGTATTTAGAAAGTGAGTTTCTATAACATTTACATTTAATTCTACATTTATAGAATTACATTTTTCAGATAAGAAAACTGCAGAGAAAATACTTGACAGCGTTGTGTGTGAGGGAGGGGCAGGGCAGATTCCTTTAACATGTGCCCTCTTGAAGATTTTTCTGTTCCTTCATGGTGTTCTCAGACATAGAGTTTCCAGGTGAAGTTTTAAAACTACCTCTTATTTGGAAACTTTGCCTAGTAATTTGATATATTTTGTCTGAAGATATTCTAGGTGTTTTTCAAATTTCAGGTCATGGAAATCAAATGCATGAAATCAACTCATTGTGGGTAACCAGCATTTAAAAAAATGATGTAGAAAACATGAGAGCATAGTTTCAAATATGTATGTGTGCATCAAAAAAGTTTGAAAAAATACAATTCTAAGGTGAATTTTTACAGATAAACTTTTTAAAATTACTAAATTAGGGGACACATTTCAACTGGACCACACAGAGGACTGCGGTCATTTCAAAGTAAGGACACATTAGGTTATAACATTGTAAAATTCTTGAGGGTCATCAACACCCGACAAAAGACAGTTGCCACTACAAGTTGTATAGCATGTGTAATGTACCAGGCATGAATTCTGACAACTTACCACTTCTCCCCATGAAGTAGTAATCAACATTATACATGAAACAAAACGTACATTTCTCAGTCCTTCCATTGCTTGGAGGAACAGACGGTCAAAACTGCTGACTACTTGAGTTACTGAATGTAATAGTGCTAGAAAAATAATTTTTTTTTGGCAGCTGGCTGGTATGGGGATGCGAACTCTTGACCTTGGTGTCATAATAGAAAAATAATCTTGATAAAGACTTCTCCATGCAGTCAATCTTTATTATAGCAGTATTCGCGTATTCACATCAAGTACATAGAACTTTTTGCCTTTTGTATAATACAGAGTTTTTAAATAACTTTACACAGAAATAAATTTCTTCAATCTGAATTTCAGCTATCTTTATTTAATTCTCCATGCTTTCTATCCAAACTGAACAATATTTTCCATTATACAAATTTACATGAGAAAAACTCCAAAATACAAGTGAAGGGACCTGAGCAGGAAAGAGAACCAAAGTGTCAGGAAGTGGGTATGGGGAAAATATTTTTTTAAAAAAGATTCAAGCAAACATTGAGGATTAAGGGACAAGAGGGAGACATCATCCATTTGATTGAAAATAAATGTCTTTTTTTATGAATTGAAAAATAAGCTTTAAAAATAGTTACTCCATTGTAATTTTTGCAAAGCAGGTATAGAGAGGTCTGTGGACAATTAGAAAGTCCCCATCTTTTCACCTGGCAAATCCCAGACTCCATGAGAACCTTTTCAATACTCGAGTGGAACTGAAGTGAACTAATAAACCCGAACGTCTGGCAGTAACAGAGGAGAGAGGAATGTATACGTGAATTGCCATAAGGTTTGGAATGGTGAAATGGGAGCCATTAATTCACTGCAGTTCAGACATGAGGCATTCCTTTTCCTCTTCCTTATAGGAGACTTGTCCTCAAACCAAGGAGTACATAAGGGGGGGGGAGGATTTCCTTTTTCTTGGATTAAACCAAAGAGCAGTCACAACTACTGAATAGAATTCAAAGAGCTATGTTGATGAACAGTGAAATTCAGTCCTCTGAACAGCTGTATGATCCTATCTTAGGAGAAGCAGCAATTGCTGAGTGAGGAAAGGAGCCGCTGTACAACCAACAAATGAGATTACCACAAACACATATCACTGTGATACAGTCCTTCACATCAGGTGATATCATGAAGGCCAAACTGAGACTACATGTGGCACAGCCAGAGGGAACACAGAGGACCCAACGAATGCATTTCTCCAAATGAAGGAAGAGGGTACAACACACACACATACACACCCACCTCCACACACCCCTGTATGTAAACTAATAAAATACAAAGATAAATAAGACATAAAGGTTAGCCACTTATGTTGGTAATTAACATGAATAAAAAGGCATTATATGTTTACATAGCTGGTTTTTATCAGCTATGGAACATACAAGTGTACTAGGAAGGAATGATTTTTAAAAAAACAGTTCACAGCTTAGAATAAAAAGCACACCTATTGCACTTACATTTTATTTTAGGTAATTATAGTTTATTTCCCACCCTCAAATTAATTTTTCCCTATTCCCAGACTTGCTTCCATCCCACCCCATTTTGGTCCATTTTCTCTACGTTTGTGCCTAGTCTGTGAGGTTTGCTGCTTATCTTGCTTATTTGTCTGCAGTTTCCTCCTATGTAACTCATACTCCACCAAAACACATGTGGGTTCAAAAAAGTTTAACACAAATGCAACACAGCAATTTTTAAAACAAAACCAGGACTAAGCAATTTGCTCATCATCTCCACTCCCACCCTGTAAACAGACCCTTCTTTTGCCACCTCTCCTCAAGCATTTCCCACTGGACTCCCCTGCGTGTACAGTGGAGATGGGAACCAGCCCTCATGCGCTGGACAAGGTACTCCGCCTGCCAGGAGAAGCAAATGGTTTGCACGCAAATTTTTTTTTGATGCAAACATGAAAAAACATACTCTAGTTCCTCGTTTAAAGAATTCTTTTTTAAAAATGTACCACAAAAAACATACACTGGCTGTGTCCTCATGCACACTGGTTATATCACTGTCATCAAAACAGTTCAATTAAAAGTAAACATTTTAATGAAACTGATTTAGTAACTAATGAAACTAAATTAATAGTTGAAGTTGTGGATGTTGAAATAAATGATTGATTTTAATCACTTTATTGAGGGAGACTAACTGTCCCTATGTGTGTTTTTTTTTTTTTTTAAAGCAGTGTTACCTTAAGATTTTAGGACTTCAGTTTCTGTCCTCTTCCACCCTAAAAATACCTGATAGGAACTGTTAATTACCCTTCCCACAATTAACAAAAATTAGGACTAAATTTCAATTTAAATGTCTTCACTCAAACAGAAGTGAAAATAGGTTATCTGAAAACAACAAAACAAAGCTTACTGTCTAGTATACTGATACAACAAAAACCTTACCAGGACTTTCAGAGTTACCAGAGCTAGCGACATGGACCACAAACGAATCGGCCACTTCACTCTCTTCTGGCCAATGCACTTCTGCAAGCGGAGATGCTACTACCCTCTTCAGGGGCTCTATTACCTAAGGGCATCAGTAACACAGCTCAGTAACAGACTGGAGGACGCGCTGAAGGCAACACATTCACTTTCTTGGGGGTAGTGAGGAATGAAACCAGACAGAGAAACTACGCCATGGAGTCGTCCAGTTTTATAGTCACTCACAATTCCAATGTCCCTTCACAAAGGACACCTCCAGACACACCCCTACATCCCCCCACCCCCACAGTGCACCAGAGCGGGATAAGTAGCACAGTCCAGCTTCATCTGCAAACAGGTCCTGGGAGGCAAGTTTATATTTACTTCAAACTCTGAAAAATCAGTGTCTACGTTAGCAGCAGTACTCTGGAAACTGATAAAAACAAATTCTGTCCTATAATTTAATTTCTCCTTTCTCACAAAGTTAATACACGATTGCAGTCCAGCATACAGTACTTCAACCCTAAACTAAAGCAGTTTCTTAAAATGTCTGCCAAACATTTCTGTTGTATAAAAGTTCCACACTTTGAAGAACCTATGGGAGTAGAAAAAGTTTCTCTAGAAATTTCACTGAACTATATTTTCAACCTAGTTTCTCTATGTGATAAATATATCTGACTATACTAGGGATTATGTGCTTTAAAAAAATAATTTTGTTCACTGAAAATTTACCTGTGTGTTTTCTCATTTTTTAAGTGTGATTTTGGCTACAAACTCTAAGTGCATTTATCTTTGCAGTCTAAATTGCACTCTAAAAAGTATTAACACAGCTGAGTTAAACCAGAGTGGCCGTTCTCTTCACAAATCACTGATTTCTGCTAAAATTTTAGCTTTTTTTTATTGCATCATAAAGGCACAGTAAGATCATTTGGCAAATTGTCAAGGTATTTTTCTAGAGCCTCACCTATATGATTTCAACATACGTTCCGTAAGTTATTTGCTGTTTGTATTCACAGTAAACCTTCCATCTCTGGCTATGACTTTTATAGCCTCATGGCTGGAATCTGCTTATCTCAAGGTGCTGATATTCTAGCACTAACAATGCCAAGTTGTACAAAAGAGTCTCGCAAGAAGGGCAATGATTCCACCCTCTTAGCTGGGCAGTCTCTATAAATATCTGTGCATGTGACAAAGCTGTGGCTAACTCATGATGAAGACGTACTGTCTTGCCAATCCTACTGAAAATTAAAATTATATCATTGTTAGTGAAGTGATACCATACTATTTAATTCCATGCAACTGACTTAAGGTAGGATTTTGGAGTGTACCCCTAAAACAGATTCTGGCACCACTTTCAACAATATTCAGATACTCTGAACTACACATTTTTTAAAGTATTACTGCTTAAATGAATGTATAATGCCCTTTAGGACAAAATAAGAGTGCTCAAATACAACTACACATAAATGTTAAAACATTAATCATCTTCATGTTCTAGAGCTCCTGACTTTTCATATTTTAAAATAAATAACTATTCATTACCTCATTCTGAGGTAGTTTTTTGAGAAGGTCACGTGAACCCTGCAATGTGTTTCTAGACGATGAAGTTTGCAAGAGGCTGGTGAGGTGGATGGACAGAGGGGACAGGCGAGATTGGAGGAGGGGCGTGCAGCAGCTCCAACATTGCCTGATGAATGCAAGATAACATTGTGTGATAGATCTGTGACTGCACCAAACAGGAATCTAGAAAATATTTACAAAGTTTCAGAATGACAGTGCTCAAGTCTTGAATTATTTTTTAAATGCTCTTTCTTCTCCAATACCAACATGAATATAGCACATAAAATTTATATGGGATTTTATCTTCTAGGATGCCGAATGACAGTGCTCAAGTCTTGAATTATTTTTTAAATGCTCTTTCTTCTCCAATACCAACATAAATATAGCACATAAAATTTATATGGGATTTTATCTTCTAGGATGCCCCAGTACGTCCTACCAGATCTCAAATACAAACAGGAGGGGATATTCAGGAACCAGAAATTGACAGCTACACAGAATCTTCTTTTAAGGTGCACATAAGTAAAAACAATCACATTGGATTTTCTATTCATAAATCCCTTTTATAAATAAGTTTTTTTTGGTCAATATTATTTCAGCGGCAGAAGTCTAGGCCCTAGACTGTTGTTTAATGATGTAATAAGCCCATTAGGAATACTACATATTGAAAAACAATCCTTTATAGTTGCTCTCAAATTTTTCAGAAGGCTTCACCTCTCCCTACCAAAAATAAAATACACTACAGAAAGCACTGCAGCCACTTTATGGACGAGACTGATAGTAACAGCCTTACAAGATGATCAGTGAAGCAGCCATATACTGTCTATACAAGTTACTCATAAAGTGCTTTGCACAAACAAGGACATCTTCCTTGTATTTTCTTATAAGCTCAACAAGTCTATCTGTAGTCTAAGCATCAAAAAATAAGGCAAATAAAACTCAAAGGAAACCCCTTTTCATGTCATTTATAAACTAGAGAAAAAACTATTTGATGGAAAAAGGGAAGAAAAGGGAGGTTTAAACATTTTATTTATTTTCATTTTTTTAAAAGTCTCTATAAAAATCTTTCAATACCCTGGCCTGGCTTCCAGGCACAGCTTCATTTGATATCAAGTCTGCTCCCCCTTTTCAAATGAGACAGCAACCTATTCTAAAATGAAAGGGAAGAATAAAGTGTATCATCCTGAATTTTGTTTAGAAAATTCAAATACTGAGCTTCCTCCCTAATTATGCTGGCTCAGCCACTGCCACACTGAGGTGGTCCTGCACCAGATCTACCTCTTCAGCAAGACACAGAACACACGCCTGCTGTTCAAGCTCAGCTCTTTCCACCCAAGGACACTCTAAGCCCATCATGGTAATGGGAACACAGCCATGTTTAAAAGCATCTACAGAGACATATTTAAAAAGAAAAAATAACCAATGCTTTTTGAAGAGTAGCAGTATCATGCACAGAACTTGCTCTTCAAATCAGCACGAATCATTTCCATCTGTGTCATTTCTAATTTTGTAAGACACTGCTTTGCTCACGTTAGACTTAAAAGTACACTGCTTTTAAAACTGATTAATAACTTCAGGATATTTTCCATTTTACTGGGACAACCTTCTACAAGTCCATGAAATTTTCAGTAGGCTTTCCTCTGAATACAGGGATTTTAGCAAAAATCATCTAATGGTAATAAGCTTTTAGGAGGCTGAAATACAGATAGAGGAGCCTGGAGTTATAACTTGAAATTTTTAAATAAAAATTTATAATTCCCTGATTTTTTAGGTCTAATTTCTTTCAGGTCCTTGGCTATCGCTTGGTTGGGCTAAGTGCATCTGATCTGATTTACATTACTAAATCCTGATGAGGGCATATTTGTTATTAATTTACCACGAATGCATCCAATCATTTTCTTTGCTACTACTATGACTTACACTACTCAAAGGTCAAGGGAAGCTATGACTAGGTTATATTTTGATTTGTGCAAAGACAAGATAGATTTAGATTCTTAATACCACAGCAACTTTTTCTATAACAATGGACAATAGTTTTCACATGCTCTCCCTTCAGTCCCAATATCCCTAAAATTGCTCTATTCTCTGCCTGGGGAACTCAGCTGCCAAACTACCCAACCTTTTGAAGACCAGGCTTGGGAAAAAAGGAAGAAGAAGAATGAATGGAAACACCACCATTTTTATTTCAGGTTGCATATTCTAGATAAAAGATTAGAAAGAGGATGTAGAATGTAGTGTAGGAATAAGTTGGAAGAAACAATGAGATTATTAGCAAAGATGTTAGTGTGGATCCAGCAAGTACCATTAATTTAAAAATTATAAATATTTGTCATTGTGCTAAGACTCCCCATATTTAGGTAGAGAAAAGGATAATGATCTTTAAAAGTTGTTTATATAACAAAAATACAATTTTCAGGATATATAATTCTGGTGGGAAGTATCTTATTCCAATTCAATTAAACCTGAAAATTATTTTCTTTTCAATAAAAATATAATAGAAGAAACTCAGAAATTAAAACCTGTACCTTACATTTAAGTTACATAAATTTCGCACATTCAAAACTGTTATTAAGGAGCTTTGTAGGCTTTTAATTAGATACTGCCACAGCATTTTATGCCCTGGGCAAAAGAGACATGTAAGTACTTGTTGACTGGAAGAGCTTAGGAGGAAGATATAAATTGTATTTTCCTGAGAATCTGCTACACTGTGGAGGAAAAAAAATCCCCAACCACTTGTCTTCATTGCTGGACCCAATGAGAAAGGAAGGCGATGTGTGCACCAGCACTCTCCAGCCTGCTTGTTAGGTGGACCCCTCAGTAAGCATGGAAACAAAAGGCCAGACACCCAGGAGGTCAGGAAGAAGATGCAGCATGCCCTTTTCCTCTACACCAAAACATATCTCCTCCTCACCACTCATCCTCCTTTTAAAGAAAATAGCTTCATCTTGATAAAATTTATCTAGGACTGAACATGCACTACACAGAGAGGGCATGCTGCATTTTTATTCCATCCCTTGGAAATTAACCGGTGGTGGCTAGGGGAAAGAGCTCCACAACAAAATCCCAGAACAGGAAAGAGAACGATGCTTGGTGTTTGAAATTGCCCCATCAGATGATCAGCCACATACTGAACTGGTGGTTAGAAGGGCAAAGTTGACTGGCAGACTCTCCATAGCAAATCTCCCAAGCTGTAGCAGCAGTTTCTTTCCATCATGCCTGACCATCAAAAGGTCAGAATTCAGGGTCTCTCCTCTTTCTTCCTGGGAGTGGGCAGACTTGTATGCACGTGGTATTTGTGTTGAAGAAACACTGGCAGCAGAGAATTCTGGTTCCTAAAACATTCTTTCCTCTTTTGTTGGATGGGAAATTCCATTCTGTTCCACAACAGCTTATGCATTGAAAATTTTATATCTTTAAAAAAAGATTTGAGGAACAGAATTGTGTTTTGATGTTAACAAACTGTACGAACACAAGACTTAGAAATAAGAGTAGATGTTGCCGTGATGGTGTGGCTACTTGAAGGCTGCAAATTCTCCTGTAGAGGGAGGACAAGAGCTAATTTTAAAAAAGTGATCTCAAATAACCTACACACAGAAAACCTTCATCTGAACCTTACTGAAAGGTGACTAGTTATATATTATAAATAAAACATCATCATCACTAATTTAAAAGCAAAAAGGGCTGAAACCTGTGAAAGAACACAACTTATATAGTGTGTAGACTATGGTTCAGCTATATCAAGTATCAAATCTGTAGATAATTTCTCAGGTAGGTTTTATGTGCTACAGTTCTGGTCAAGCTTTCTCAGAAACGTATTGTAAAATAGTAATGATGATTTGTAGAACAGTATTCCCCCCTGAATTATCAACTTATCTCACCTATCATATTATTGTAATACCACTATTTGGAAGGGAGAAGCAGTAATTATCCTCATTGTATAAAAGATCAAATTAAGAAGTCAAATGATTTATCCACATCACACATTTGACAGAAGGAAATAAAATCCAAATCTTCCATTTTCTAGTTAATTTCACCTTTCAAACTACCAAGAAATAAAATACAGGCACATATCACTGAACATAATTATTAGCATAAGAAATTCTTTAAACCACAAAGTCCCTCTGAGGTACCACATTCCTTTAGCTTACTGAATCTGGGGGCTTCGCGTCACTATTTTACATCCACCATTTTGTCCACAGCTTCTTTTTGTAACTAAAGGCCAGTTCCTGCTATTATATACACTAGAGTTCACTTTTGGGTGTTGGTTAATAACTGATATTTTACGTTGGCCATAACATCATTTTTCAATATCAGCTTCTGATGAGGATCCAAGCAAATAACTTATATGAATACAGGATGTAACTAATCTAGGAAAAACCTACCCAATTTGTGATTGCTATTAGATTCTAATCAGTTGCTGGATAATGTTGATAACATTAGTGACTGTTTGAATGCCTGATGCATGCCAGGTGCCTCACTGAACACTTTATAGATATTTGCATCTGATCATAGGTTATTATAATAACCCTTTGAGGCAAATGCTATTACTATGTTTATTTTATAGGTGAGCAAACTGGGGTTTAGAGTGGTCAAGTAACTTGCCTGAGATTGCACAGCTAGAAAATTGCAGGTGGAATGCAAACCCAGGTGCTGATTCCAAAGCCCAGGGTCTTTACAATTAACAAGCCCCTAAACAATTTTCAATAATTAATAATTTGTTTTCCCGGGGCCGGCCCGGTGGCGCACTGGATAGTGCGCCGCTTGGGAGGCGCGGTGGCGCTCCTGCCTGAGGGTTCGGAGCCCACATACAGACCGGTTCCCGCTCACTGGCTGAGCGAGGCCTGTGGGCAACACCGAGGGGTGCCGTCTCGTCGCCGGTCCCGGTCTGGTGCGGGGGCG
>NW_007728065.1:189403-213820 GCF_000696425.1 Galeopterus variegatus | reverse complement strand
CGATCCGTTGCCGGACACGGAAAAAAAAAAAAAAAAAAAAAAAAAAATTTGTTTTCCCACTGTGAATACAACTACTAATTGGACTGCAAATAGTCACACTATCTCTTTCCATCCAAGGATTCCTTTTAGCAAGCAATTAACCAAGGTATTGTGAGTCAAAAGATAAAGAAAGGGTAAAAGAATTATGATGGTACTTCAGTAAGTTCATGGAAAGATTTGTATTACACTTAAATTCTATTTTTCCACAGACTTTTTGAAGTATCTTCATATTACCTCATATTTAAAATTAAAAGGATTGGAGAGTTTGGCATCAATTTAAAAAGAAAAAGCTAAATTACTAAGACCTTGCAGAGTAAAACATTGAAAGCATCACCACTGGAGGCTATTTGTTAAAAGAGATTCTGGAAATATATATTGTCACTATCTTTGCTTATAGTCTGAGTACATTATGGTTTTAAGGTTGCTATTTTCAGTATTTTAATACATTTCCTTAAAGTGATTTGCAACATTCTTACAAGTAGTCACTGTATCCAGCAAAATCTAAATCTCATTACAGAAAGCTAATGTAAAAATAAGATTTACATAACACAAATCTTTATTAAAAAGGCTAGAATTCATATATTAAATGAGGAAATACCAGAAAATGATAAAATCTAAGTCAAATCTTATATACTACATCAAAAAATACTTTAAAAATGTCTTCAGATGTTTCTTATTCATTATAACAATTAGACACTCTATTTTGTTGAACAATGTTATACTCCACAAACTTAAATACTAGCCTTAAAAACAAAACTACCACACAAAAAAACCAAAATCTTACCAAAACTCCAACTCAAATATAAATAAAGCAAACACTAAAGATAGTCTTACCAAAAGTCTACTATGTAGTTCTTTTCATAATCAGACTTTGGGTCCAGGAAAAAAAAAAAAAAAAAAAAAGACAAAAAGAATTCATAGTTTATAAAACTCAATAAAATAAAACTTTTTATAAGTGTCCCTGAAATCACAAAGAATTTCAAGGAAAAGATGGGAGTAACAGACAATGGATCTGTTTTTTTGGGGAAAAAAATCTTTTCTTACTTATTCCTTCTTGCATATATGGAAATCTCTATTATTCTACCTCTCACCCTATCTTAATTGAAGAGCCAACTCTGCTTGTGTAAAGTTATTTGAAGTGAAACACCTAGACATTCTTTGTGACTTTTTGAAAATCCGATATATTAGTTTAACTAACTGAAAAATCAATTAAAGGCCAAAATGAAGTATTTTCTTTCCCCCACTTTCTGGTTGATGGTAACCTAAGCTCTATTTTTCTTTTTTTTTAAAAAAAGATGACCGGTAAGGGGATCTTAACCCTTGGCTTGGTGTTGTCAGCACCACGCTCACCCAGTGAGCTAACCGGCCATCCCTATATGGGATCCGAACCCATGGCCTTGGTGTTATCAGCACCGCACTCTCTCAAGTGAGCCACAGGCCGGCCCTAAGCTCTATTTTTCATTTGACTTTTTTTAGGAATAGGGTAGAGAACACTTGAAAAAAACTTTAAAAAACAAGACCCTGTGATTTTAGACACCTTAAGTACCATGGTTTGTTTATTTGAAAATAGGGACTTTATTAACTAGTTTTAAAAAATTACTAATTACCCTTTATTCCAGAATTGAATGTATTTCAATGGCCATTATACATATAATTTGATAAAATTTCTTAAAGATAAAATATGCTATGAAAAATCTAATAGGTTACTTTTAACACAAAACAGTCACAGCTTCACAAGAGGAAAGTCAACTGAAACCAGAGTTAAGTCCCATTCTGACTTTTTTTTTTGGAGGCTGGCCAGTACGGGATCTGAACCCTTGACCTTGGTATTATTACAACGCCTTGCACTAAGCAACTAAGCTAACTGGCCAGCCCCTCCATTCTAACTCTCTTTGTGTGACGAACATTCAGGAAATTTCAAAAGAATGAGAGGGATTCTGACATAGACACACTGGGCTTCTAAAATTCTTAGAGCAATAGTCACAGGGGAGATGAAACATTTAGTAAAATAAAAAGTGCTACAGAAATGCTCAATAATTCAGTAATTTTCAATCAAATAAATGATGAAATGTTTTAGTCATGAATACCCATTTCATAATATTAAAAAAAAAGGTGGATCATTTCCTTAAACTGATAGTGACCCACTTAAGATAAAGGCCATTTAAGTGGATATGTTTTTTTTTTTTTTTAAAGATGACCAGTAAGGGGATCTTAACCCTTGACTTGGTGTTGCCAGCACCACGCTCAGCCAGTGAGCGAACCGGCCATCCCTATGTGGGATCCGAACCCGGGGCTTTGGTGTTATCAGCACCGCACTCTCCCGAGTGAGCCACGGGCCGGCCCATTAAGTGGATATGTTAAATAGCCACTACTTTAGAGAGGAGATGATTTTAACTACTGGTTTAGTATTTAAATGGCTAGTATAACATAATACCTGGAAATAAACAAACCTTAAGCATTTGATTAAATCCTGTGATCTCTAAACTATTAAAATAAGTCCGATGAACCTTATTCCTCATAATTGATTAGTAAAGCTTTTCAAATGTCAAACAAATTTTATAAAAAGGGTACCTCCTAAAGAGGAAACTCAACTTTAATAAAAAAAAATATGAAGACTCAGATTTTAAGAAAGAAGTGGTCACAAGAGAATGAATGCCCTTCCTTTTCAATGACCTAGTCAAAGAGATTAATGCTACATATGGTTGGGAAAAATCATGTTTTTCTTTATTTGAAGAATATATCTAAAACTCAGTATAAAACAAAAGCCAATAACAACAACAACAAAAACAGAAAGGGATACTGATTCAATTCTAATTCCTATTTCTCTGAATCCATGTTATCTAAGCATCTCACTTGCCGTATTTTTAATGTTTTTTCACTAACATTTCCAGAGGGCCCAATTTGGAAGGAAGAGTAGAATTACTAGGCAACCCTTTGGAGGCATGTTTGAGTGTCTATGGGATGGAACAATGAGTTTCTGAGCAGCTCTACAGAGCTTAGCAATGCCCCCCGGCAAAGGAGACTGGCAAGGAAAGGAAAGGCGTAAAATGCAGATGGTGGGGGACTGGGCAGGGCAGGTTGTGGGTAAAACAGAGTGAACAATGAAAGTAAGATAAAAATGAGGCAGGTATAGTGGGAAATTATAGAAAGAGCTCTATCAGTAAAAAGGGCCTTTGACCCTTGTGTCTCAAAGTGCCCAAACCTTTTTGAGCATGCTACAGACCAAGTCAATTTTGTAAAAATTTTGTTAGCTATATGCTTGCTATTCTATTAGTGAATAAATAAAACCCCATCTAATAATTACTAATAATCATATATTTAGTGTCACTGGAGGAACAGAAATCATGGACTTTGATGTTTTCAATATGTTATTCTTTTATCCCTTTTTCTCTCTTTTTAAAATGAGAAATGTTTTTTTTTTTTTTTTTTTAAAGATGACCGGTAAGGGGATCTTAACCCTTGACTTGGTGTTGTCAGCACCACGCTCAGCCAGTGAGCGAACCGGCCATCCCTATATGGGATCCGAACCCGGGGCCTTGGTGTTATCAGCACTGCACTCTCCCGAGTGAGCCACGGGCCGGCCCGAGAAATGTTCTTTTTCACTATTTTACCTAAATTAAAAGTTATGAATCAATCTCTAAAATAATGATACTTATCTTAAGCTACCCACATGAGGGGCCAAAGGTATGCCATAATTAATACAGAGTGGTTTCTCTGGCTGAAATCTAACTATTCAAATAAAAAAAAAGTTTCAAAATTATATTGTGGTACCTAAAAACTAAAAAATCATTTATTTAAAGTCTTCCCAATTTTCTTCTTTACTGACTTCAAAGGTTGGCATTTATGCGGATGTCTGTCTGCTGGAAAAACCTTGAACTGTCAGCCATATTTAAAAATCATCACAAATCCAAACTGAGTAAATGAAGATGTAGGTAATAGCATGGATTTGGTCCCTAGCCTAACTATGAAATAGAGATGGCAGTATCTTTGATAAGACCACAACAATGCTCCTTCTTTCACTTTTGATTCCCTCTGAATCATAGTAAGAATATACTGACGGCCACATTATAGTCATTTTCTACATAAGAAAGTGTACACATTAGAGAGTGCTAACAAACACTTTATGTCATGGAATGCAAAAAGAGAACAGCATTCATTCATAAGTAGAATCTTGCTGGGCAAAGAATATAAGGAGGGGAGAAATTTTATGAGACACAATGATGAGGTGATTGCTTAAATATGCATCACAAGAGGTAAATATAATCTAAAGTAATAACTTAAAAAAAAATCTATTACCTGTTTGTTTGGCAACCAGAGTTATCTAAAAGAAAAACGAACAAAACTAAAAGTTCCCACAGTATTCTGTGAAGTTTTTATGGGGGGGTGTGGTGATAAGAGGGCAATGCATTTGTAAGGAAATTTGACTTGTACATGTTTAACATATCCTTAATGTATAACGGAACATTATCCAAAAGGAATTCCACTTTTGACATTTTCCCACTAAAAATCCACAGTTAAACCATTTTACTCATGTCAAACATGCCACCCCTCAGCAATATCTTTGGCTACCTGCACCCACAATTATTATTATTTTTTTCCTTAAAAAGATAACCAGTAACGGGATCTTAACCCTTGACTTGGTGTTGTCATCACTATGCTCAGCCAGTGAGCGAACTGGCTATCCTTATATGGGAATCTGAACCCGGGGCCTTGGTGTTATCAGCACCACACTCTCCCGAGTGAGCCACGGGCCGACCCTGCACACACAATTTATAAAAAAGAAATTTAGTCTTTTGCTTCAAGGAAATAAAGGAAATCCAAACTTTCCAAATTGTAGTAAAAAGAAATAGTTATAGAAAAAATATTGAGTAAAAATAGGATTATTCAATTTCAGTGACTTCCCAAATTAGATCTGTTCAGTTTGTCTCATCTAACACAGGCTAACCTACTGTCAACTTCCCACCTGCAAACACATGCACAGGAGTGGTCTTCCTTTGAAGGCCCTAATGGATGTGTGATAGCTAATAACAGAAGTTGCATGAGAAAACTGAAAGAGAAAACTGAAGTTTAATAATTAGAACAACCAAGTAAATGAAACAAATTTGAAACAGGAAGTAAAACCTCTGGAAGAGGCACTACCAATTTTTAGCAAAAATTGTGTATATTAACTCTTGGATGTTGAAAATCCAATGTTAAGCATGAATTTTAGATTGGGAAAAATTATATCTAGTCTTTAAACACACAAATGTTCTTTGGTTCACCTTAAAAAAAAAAAAGAATATCCTATTCAATTTAACATATTAGCAAACATATACTCATTTATTTTCTTTTTGTTGCTATTCTCTTACACTTTTTCACTCATTTAATTTGTTTCAGTGGACTGGAAACGCACCATATCCCCCTGCCTGGATGGGTGTTTTTGGAGAAGCACAAGCATATAGACTAAAATCCTCTGTTTGGAAACCAGCCCGATTCAAGGAGGGTTCTGATGCACTGCGGTGAATTTTTGGCAATGAGCGGGCCAGCAGCTCGATAGAGGCGAGAATCTACAAAAAAAGAACAAAATAAAACAAAACAAAAAACCCAGAAAGAATGAAAATCTGAGTGGTGTAAATCTTTAAGAGCCCAATAATACTTACAAGAAAGCACCTGAAATCTTGCATTGTTTTCAGTATTATTATAAATGCCTGAAAAAATATTTAAAGGAACTGATATTTTCCTTAAAAAGAAAAGATAACACTATCTGACTATCTATAATCAGAACCACCAAAGCAACTCGTCCTTTAAGAAAACTTAGCAATGGGAAATGTCTTACACACACCTAATTAACAGTAGGGCCTCAGTGACCCAGACTATCAGTAGCACATGAGTGAGAAGTGACAGGTGACAATGAAGAGTGAAAAAAAAAGGAAAATTCTACAAATAGGCATCAATACACAAAACATAGAAATTCATATATTTTAAGGTACAAAAAACAGGTTATAACTCTTGAAGGCATACGGAATAATAGGTGCATGTTCATAATCATGAGACATATGTTTAAAGTGCTTGGCATAATGTCTGGCATATAGTAAATATTCAATAAAACTCAAGCAGCCATTATTATCACTTTTATTATTGTCATGAGCTACCAAAACTTTTTAAAAGTTCAACTGTAATCTTTATAATGATTAATATAAGAAGGCAAAGAAATAAGCAATGTTATAAAAAATTTTAAATTACAAGTGTAACATGCAATATAAATTCAAATAAAACAGAGACATATAAAGTAAGAAGTATAAGGCTCTTAAAGATGAGTTGCTCTGATGGTTCTGGTTAGCAATAGTCGGACAGTGCTTTCCTTATTTATAGTCCATCTTCTTCCAAAAGGAACTTGAGTTCTGTGACAAATAGGTATATCGGTATAATTAGTTTTAAATTTTATTATTTACTGTTCCAAGTCTGGCAAATGATCTAAAATGTAGAAGTACCACCCTCCAGGGGTAACCACTGTTACAGTCTATACTTTCTTCTGGACCTTTCCTAAGCATAGAAATACACATATGAAAACAAAGCCCACACTTACCACCTTTTAAAGTGATCTCATACTACACATATTGTCTGCATTGTTTTCGTTCTCCCTCAGCAATATCCATGACATCTATACAGAGCTACTTTAATCTTTGTCTTTAACTTTTTATATTACAGTAAACATTCTTGTATATATCTGAACACTTATGGAAGTAGGGTCTGTACCATAGATTTCTAGTAATATTTTAAATTTATGGATTTTACCAAATCCTTCCAAAAGGCTGAACAATTTACATTCCCATCAACACCGTTAAAACATTTAGGAAGAATGCTCTCCCCATTCTCAACATTTTTCCCAATACTGCCAATCTGAGAGGCAAAGTCAAAATGTATTTCACTGTTCTGTGACTTTGCATTTTACAAACTGTCACTGAAATATTTACACCTTTTCCTAAGTTCACTCACCATTTGTATTTCATTTTGTATTTTAAAGAAATACAAATTTGACCATTTTCTACTGATTATCTTTTTTTAAGCCAAATACCGATTATCTCTTACTTATTAATTTGTAGTCCTTTGTATACTATAAATATTTACTCTTTGTTATACATGCCACAATTATTTTTCCTTTATCTTTCAATATTATTTTTACTCTACAGAAGTTTAAAAAATTTTAATGTAGTCATATCTGCTAATCTTTTCCTTTACAACTTCTGGATTTTATTTGTTGTTTAGGAAAGCCTTTCCTATAAGACTACAAAAATGATTTCATACTTTATAGTTGTGTCTTTTACATATAGATCTTTAGCCATTTAGGGCCGGCCTGGTGGCGCACTGGATAAGTGCGCCGCTTGGGAAGCGCGGCGGCGCTCCCGCCCGAGGGTTCGGATCCCACATACAGACCGGTTCCCGCTCACTGGCTGAGCGAGGCGCGGGAGCAACACCGAGGGTTGCAATCCCGTTGCCGGTCCCCGGTCCGGTACGGGCGCGACACTGAGGGTTGCTATCCATTGCCGGACACGGAAAAAGACAAAAAAATAAATAAATAAAATTATGTGGCATATCATTGTATGGTATGAAAAGATATCCTGTAGTGAAAGTTTAAAAAATAATACCGAAGAGGGGTAACCATCAATAGTCTGGAAAATTCATATATGCATTTCATCTTTTGATACCATGCAATGAATGAAATGTTACATTTAGAAGTATGAGCATTTTGCCTCTTTTAGTATCATTTAAAAAGTGGGCCTAAGGGATGTAATTTGCCTTATTAATGTAAATCAACCATGCTAAATAAGACATCCTAACACCCGGATGTGAAAAGACAACATGGTACAGAGTAGTGCTGACACTGGTCAACAATACTGGTCTTTAACTTTGATAAGTCTCAAATCAGAGGTTTTCTGAGTTAAAAAACAAAAAGAAACAAAAAAACCAAAACTATTCCTCAGAGGAATAGTTACTTAGAATCCCAACATGTAAAACATACCTCTGCCCACTCAACCATTAGCCTCTCCTCTCTAAGGCATCCCTGAGAGAATTGTTAAAACCACCAATTCAATCTTTAGTTCTTTAGAGAAGAACAAAAATTTTTAGGAAAAGAAAAAGAATGAGTGAATCTTATTCCTGTAACAGTGACTTCTGTCTAAGTAACCTAACTAGCACTTGGTATTCAAAGAATATGGGTTCACAAGGAACACCCTAGCAATTATGATAGCAGTGTAACTGTGGGAGTCAGCATTTCCCACAAGAAACTACTGATTTATCAAGGCATATTTATACAGTGCTATCAGGAACATCCTAAGCATCAGAAAACACTGTATTTATATTACAATATCTACTATAGCTAACTTCTCTAAGCTTGTTCAGGTACTTAGTTTCAGTTCTTTGTGAGGCTTAATAAAGATTGTTAACTTAAAGGCTTCAGCCCTACAACATGAAAAGAAAAAGCAATGGAAAGTTATCAAGAATCAGGAAAAGGCAGACTGCACTGAAAATTGCATTTTCTTTTTGCCCTAGGTGGAAAAGTCCTTCAAAAAGACTTATTATTAAAGGGAAGTCTGGAATCTGTTTATTTTACCAAGAATTAACAGTGGTTCACAAAGTGTCATTGGTGGACCATAGGGGGTCCACAAGGTCAAAACTATTTTCATAATAACAAAGTTTTCAGAGGCAACATGTGAGAGATATTGCAACATAATGAATGCAAAAGCAGAGGATCCAGCTGTCTAGTTTTTGCAGAGATTTGCAAAAAATGTAAAACAATACCACTCTTTTCACTAATTTTGTTTTGGAAAATACAATTGTTTTTTCTAAATAACATCAACATGTTGGCTTTATTATGTTTAGATATGCTAATAAATATTTTTAAAACATCATTTTAATTTCTAATATGGCAATTATTACTTACATAAACAAAAGATCTTTGGGGGGTCTTCAGTAATTTTTAATTGTGTAAAAGGGTTCTGAGACCAAAGAGTTTAAAAACTGCTAGAACAAATGCAAAGTCTTTCTGAATATTTTGTATTGGGATCCCAAATTTCTAGGTGTACCACTGCTCAACTTTTATAAGATCATCTTCATGTGTTTACTAATCTGGAGTCTGCACATAATCACACAGAATCCGAAACAATGAAATACAAATTGTGTGCACAAAAAAGTGCTCAAAAATATGGCTGTGAATGTTAGTCTGTTCTTTTAGGTAGCATGAAACTTTTTCTTACTTGGGGAAAGAGTGGTCTCTCATCCCTTTTCTTTTTGAGGCACTCTGCCATTAATCTCTTCATGGCTTTTGGACAGTTACTCCGTACCTTACTGAGATCTGGGGATAGGTATCCACGTCCCACCATAAAAATTATCTGGAAAGAAAAAAAAGGCAAATCAAAGGCAAACCTTGTAGGTAAGTTGAAAACTATATAAACAGTGAAAATTCAACAAGCTCTATACACTTACAATGTATGTACTTTTTACACTTCAATAAAAAGAAGAAAAACAATGATAGTATTTGGATTCCTATATATCAAAGACTTTGGGGAACCCACACTTAAAGGGCTGCAACTCAAATCTTCATGGTCTATGGCAAAGGTCTCCTAATTGTTCCCTGTGCTTCTAGTCTCTCCTTATACAGTCCATCTCCCCACTAACAGGGTAATTGTTCTAAAACACAGATCTGATACTGACTCCTCTTTACTTAAAAAAAAAAAAAAAATTTATTGAGCACTTCATGCTGTTGGGAATTGTGAAAAGTCCTTTATATGTGTGTAGCAGGAACCAAAAGCACACATTTTTAGCAGTCATTTTGACATCTGCATTTTAAGCCCTTTTGTTGTGGAAACTCCAATGGGGCATTTAGTTACACAAATCTCAGAACCAGAACCTCCACCAGAGGAGAGAAGGTGAAGACATCAGGAGCTAAAATCTTCTGTGTAATAAAGTAAAGGGTCTTATCTTCCCTGGGTACAGAAATTTATTATTTTTCTAATTTCTTAATTTTCTAATTTTGGGCTCTTAATTTGAGGGTGGGCAGAGACAGATAGGAGTCTTGGGACTCAGGGAAAAGAAGGTCTGAGAGAGGGGGTTTTGATATCAGTGGGATCAGAACTAACAAGAGCAAATTAGAGGTGAAAGTGGCAAAAGCCAGTAAGAGGTCCCCTGTTACAGGGCACAGCTGATGAATTTTAGGAACGGTCTAGTTTGATATGTTATTTACTGTTTGGTGCTGTAATGACTCTCATTTAATAATGAGCCTTTAGTGAAGCTATGACTGCAATGTGTTCTCTACGACAGAGGTTAAAAGGATGACGCTTGGGATTGGGAAGAGATATTGAGGGGGCACAGTTTTCTTCCACATTGCACTGTTCTGAAGCCAGGCTATCATAACAACATCATTTTAATTGGAGGACAGCAGTCTCAGAATTCTAGGAGCAACAAGGAATAATACCTGGAGCACAGGTGATAAGCAACAACTGGGAGAATGTAAAGCACTTTCAAGGAAGTCTTCAAAGTTGAAGATAAAGGGTCTGGACTACCAATAGTCATACAGGACAGCAGTTCAGATATTTTTACTTGGCTGTAAATGGAAAAGGTAGCCCTGAAAGGCCAAAAATCTCTAAGACACTTGCATTACAGATGCCATAATACTCGAAATAATTCTTTAAAGTAGGTATTAACCCCATTTCACAGATGAGGAATCCAAAGCTCAAACAAATTAAGTAATTTGCTTAAGATAAACCAGCTGAATAACAAGGAGGAATTTGGAAAGAAGACCATCCCAATACAAATCTGCTTTTATATATTGCCTCTGTTCCTACTCTGCCTGTAATGCCCTCTCAGACCCTCTTTACTAGATGAATCAAGGCCTAACTGAAATCTAACCTTGTTCACCATACCTCTACTTTCACACTTAGGCGTGATAACATCTCCCTCCCCCACCACAGCTATGATGATCATTCACTGCCTTGCATGGTTATTAATCTTTTTGTGATATTTATATTATCTAAGTTCCCCAATGAGACTATGGATACTTGTAGGGCAGGGATTGTGATTCATATATACCATATGTATTTTCTTTCTTTTTAATCTGTGCCACCTCTGTCTCCCATATTTAACATAATATTCCATGCATAAGAGGTTTTTGATGTTTAAGTTAACAACTCATTAAGGTGAATAACTTTGTGCTAATTGGTTAGCCATGTAATTACTATGCAATTTTTGGTATGTAATAGGAATGAGTTCAAATAATTGAGTGAGTGGTAAAGAATTAACCTTGCCCAAACAGAGGGCTGGCCTTTGCTTTTACCTCTTGGGAGGTAATTGCTAATCCCTCGGAATGTCCTGTCTGATCAGAGTGTCTGTTTATCTTGGGGCCCTGGGCATTGCTAGATAGTCTATGCTAACAATGTGATTTACAGAGGGGGGTTTGGGTCATGTGGCATCAGCTTGACCTCTGGAGAAGCTGAAAACTAAGGTCAGCCACACAGGTGGTCACCATATCTATGTGACTGAGCCCCAATAAAAGCTATAGACTTCAAGGCTCAGGTGAGCTTCCCTGGTTGGCAATATTCTGTGTGTATTGTCACTCACTGCTGCTGAGAGAATTTAACACTGTCCACAACGCCATTGGGAGAGGATAACTGGAAGCTCCACATGTGAAACTCTCCAGGATTCTGCCCCATGAGCCTCTTCCCTTGGCCGATTTCAATCTATATTCTATCATTGTAATAAACTGAGAGTATAACAGCTTTTCGGTGACTTTTTGGTGAGTCTTTTTAATGAATTACCAAATCTGAGGCTTGTTTTGGGGACCACTAAACTCTGCATATGACTATAATAAAACTCGTGCTTTTCCCATTTTATTATTTAAATAAGATTTCTCAGTACTTACCTCTTTAAAAATAAAACAAGAAAAAGGATTGATCCTAAGCCCCAGCTCATTCAAGCAAAAAGTCATTTTTATCTACAGATACATAAATTAATTGAAGGGAAAAGAAAAGGCCCATGTAGTTCATTAAAATATACATTTCCAATAAAATTCTACCTTCTGTTTTTATATATCAAAACTCATTTCATCAGTTATGTATTAATAATTGTAACAGTAGCATAATTCAGAATTTAAAAAATTAATAACTAGAGTGTAAAGGCACAAGAAGTTTTTTTTGAATTCTGAATTTAAATTTATATACATATTTTTTTGTTGCAGAGCTATAACTTGGGTAATCAATAAAAGGCTTTAAAGCATAAAAATATGTTACATTAGGATAAAACTCTGTGGGGGAGGGGCTGACTGTTGAAGAAACAGCAAGAAGGGAGAAGGAAAAGTCTCTTTTGGATGCAATTCATCACTAGAAGATTCATGTAGCACACATACTACAAAATCAATACCGCAGCTTGAAATTCTGGGACTGGTTCTTCTTATTCTTAATCCACAGTCAGCACTCCTGGCACCTCCATCCCCCTTCATTCACTCCTCGCTATTACTGGAGCACGTGTCTGCTCATTTTCAGTATCACTCCCTGCAGTGCCTCAACAGAACTGTAAACTCCGTTGAGAGCAGAGCCTATATCTTACTTAGCTTTGAGTCCCTCTATATTCCACAGTGCTTTGCATACAGTAGATACTGAAAACATTTTCTATTAAAATAATTTGCCTTGATAAGATATTGGTACTTATTTCCTGTTTCTTCAAACCTTGTGCTTAGAACCCAGTCACCATGCTGTGAGACAGACTTAGCAGCCTGTGAACAGGTCTTCATGGAAAGGCTCATGTGCCATCCAACTCTTAGCCCTAAGTTTCCAGTTGACAGCTAGCAGCAACTTGCCAAGTATGTGAATGAGCCATTTTGGAGGTAGATCCTTTTAACACCCAGGCAAGCTTCTCTAGTCAACACCATATGAAACTGATTGTAACCTTCCTCACTAAGAAAAGCTCAAATAGCAGATTCATAATTTGTTTTAAGCCACTACATTCTGGATGGTTTGTTGTACAGTAATAACAGATACATGTTATCTATTATTTTCTTCTGCTCCAAGAAAAGAAAGACATGAGGGTACAGTCAGTATACCTAGCTTAAATGAATACATTTTAAAACCCAATTAAGTAGAGGAGCTGCAATGAAGAAGGGAAGAATAGAGTGATTAGAGAAGAAAATGGAATGGTAAAGAGGGGGAAAAATGACAAAGTGATTTCTCAGACTTTCAGTACTAGGGTAAGTAAAGGTAAAAAGACATACTACTTAGCAAAGAAACATAGGGATGGTCATCCCTCAAATTGTTAACAGACCTATTTTAGGAAAGAATCTAATTTTTAGAAGTAGAAGGAATTCTTTAGTCCAATTTTTATAATTGGGGAAAAAAAAAAAAGGTAACCAGAGAGGTAAGGTGACCAGGTCATGCAGGTCTTGAGTCCAAGGCCTGCCATTACATCACACTGCTTTACTTGAGTCCTGCTCTGAATTTATAGTCAAAATCTGCCACCTCAGACTATGGGGTTAAGAGTGTAGGGCAATGGTGCCTATATTACACAGAAATGGAGCAGTTGTCCCATTTCCTATGAAAAATATTATTACTGGATTCTCAATCAAAATCTAATCTGAGAGCCATGGAGATCAAAGTATAAGAAAAAGAGAAAGAAAAATCAAATTAAGAGAAGACAGTAATACTTGGGGTTTCTTCACTGAGGATGACCAGAGTTATTCTTTCTGGGGAGTTCCATGGAAAGTACCATTTGAATACAGCAGACTAGGGAGGGTAATGAAGTAGAATGGGGGTAGTGGGAAGAGTATATCATTCTTTTTTTTTAATTTCGGCAGCTGCTGGTACAGGGATCCAACCCCCTGACTCTGGTATTATCAACACCACACTCTACCCAAGTGAGCTCACCAGCCAGCCTGAGTATATCATTCTTTTTTTTTAATTTCGGCAGCTGCTGGTACAGGGATCCAACCCCCTGACTCTGGTATTATCAACACCACACTCTACCCAAGTGAGCTCACCAGCCAGCCTGAGTATATCATTCTTTTGCTTCCTTCTTCATCAAATACTTAACTTGGTCTTAGACTGACAAATTCCAGAAGGCTCTAACTATACTACTAAAAAGAATTAACTAGTAAAGGCCTTACCCTTCTGTTGGTCACTCACTCACTTCTCTCATGGAGAGTAAGCCCTTGCCACATCATTTATTATACTCCCAAGGAGGACAAAGCACCTAAAATGCCAAGAAGTGGATGAGTGCAAAACTCTGGGATGTTTTTATCCATATTTTGGAGATAATAATACTTGTTTCTGTAGTATAATTTTATTATTTTATTAAAATAAACTCATTCACTAACAAATAGATCTCATCTAGATGTTAGGTTCATAAATTTTTATTAACTGGTAGACTCTATGATAAGTCAACTGAAACTAAAAACCTTGGTAATTCTTCCAAAAAAATAATATGCATAGGAAAAGTAAACATGGCACAGGGTGTTATGCTGTATGGTCAAATTAGTAAGACTGTAAAAGCCAGAACACACAAAACTTGCAAATTACAGACAATTTTGCTACTCAGACTACCATCATCAAATCAGTCATCTCAGTGATCTAGATCTGTCACAAGTACAGTAAGTGCAAGGCTTCAATTATATTCTTTAGCCGATATTTTGGTCTGCCCTGAATCTGAGTTTCATGCAGGCTTAAAACATCATATCATCAGAACTGAAGTCATATGTTGTTTAATACTCAAAGCCAAAACTCAACATTCTTAAGCAAAGAAGTAGGTAGAAAGACCAAAAAGCAACTAAAAATTTAGTTTTATGATGAATGGGGCAGAAATGTAGTCATTTTTTAAACCCTCAAAACACAGAATCAAGACTGCTGTTAGATAAGGGCTAAATGGTAATTCAATTAAGTACATGATATCTTAGACTACTTCTCTGATATCACGTGGCAGCTGAATTGAGAAAGCTACACAGAGCTATCATCAAAAAGATGGTGAGTTGACCAAAACAAACACACCAATTAAATGAAGTAACACCTTCATACACAAAAACTATCATTTATTTAGGTTAGAAAGTTATAATGAAATATGTAAGAAGTTACTCTTTTTTTTCCTTTGGATTGGTAATTCTTAACTCTGGTATATGTTGGAATCACCTGGGGAACATTAAAAATGCAGGTGCTTGGATCCCACCCCACTGAATCAGAATCTGCTCCAGCATCTCCATTTTTTAACAAATTTCCCAAGTGATTCTGATGCAAACCACAGTATAAAGTGTGAACATATTTTAATCACAGTTTATATGGTCAACTATTGTTTTCTAACATATTAACAGTGTAATTGATGTAATCTTTCTTTATGTCTTCCTCTCACTCCAGACACACACACACACATTTAAAAAAATATTGAGGCATCCAAGGTAATTTCAGTAATAACAATGCACTTTTCTTGGCCAAGTTGAAAAGCCTAAGTGAATTTAATGCAGCTGATATAGAAAAGGCAAAGAGCTGTATGAGGCTGCGGTTGAGACCTTCTGGAAGGCAAGTGATAGAGAACAGGAACTTAGAAAGGAAAGAAGTAAAAAATTACCTCCTATTAGAATTCCCATTATAGGAAAATCAAAGCACTATGCATAACATTCCTTCCATTTACCTAGTTTTAAAAATTAAAACAAATATAAAGAAACCTGAATAATTTTTGAAGAATTTGATATGAAGAAGTTCATAGCTAAGTACCGGCTCTGATAGCAGAATCTGTGATAGAGTAAAAGGTATAAAGCCCAGATGCTATAGTAGCGGCTCATTCTTCTGATTGTGCTATGATTAAGAAATATGAGGTATATCCATTGTTATGCTTCTAGCTTCTAGTCAGAAAATCAGAAATTTCACTCCTTTGAAACATTTAAAACTGCTATTTCAAAGAAAGGCCTTATCTGCTTATATTACTACCAAAAGTGTCCAGATTTCTAAAACTGGTAACAAAGATCTATTCTTCATGCTTACTCAGGATGCAACACTTTTTTCTACAACTAATTGGAACCTTTATACAAGTATAAAGTTAACCCCAGGAGAGGGTAAATATTTACCTGGTCCCTGTTATTGATGTTTGAATAAGGTAACTGTCCAGTCATCAATTCATACAAAACAATCCCAAATGCATATACATCTGACTGAAAGCTATATGGGTTTTTATCTTGCATTCTGATTACTTCTGGTGCCTGTTAGAACATAAAAAGAAAAATATTCTAGTTTATTCTTCACTTTAACTGAACAAAAACTGAAAAACAAACTATTATAATTCCTAGAGCAGTGCTTTTATCATTAAAAAACCATCTAATATCTAATCAATTCTCTTATTAATGATCAAAGAAACAAAACCAATTAAGATGAAGAAAAAAACTTCCATTCTATAAACTATGAAAGAGGCAGGATTAGCTGAGATTTCATAATTCATTACTAAGATTTTATAATTTTATCAGCTATACTCTTTCTGCACAAAATACTGTCATTGCCATTTGAATTCTTCCCATGATTTACTCTAACAGAATCAGTTCCTGATTCAGCAAAGAAATACTAGACCTGTGGTTATAAGATGCTTGGGAGCAGCACTACGGTAGTAATTATCTTAGAATGTAGGTTTTTCCCGTTGGTACAAATGATTTTCCTCATCTCAGGATACCTTAGAAAATAATGGTAGAATTTCAAATCCTCTTCCAAGCCATGGAATAAACATGTGGTATAAACATGACATGGATGCTTTATTAATAAAAGCAACAGATAGCAGATTTAGTAGAAGATAGTATAACAAATCTTTTGGCTGCTTCTTCTTGGGCAAAGAAACAGATGGAATCATTTGCTACGTTTTTATACATTTCACTCTATGACACAACTAGATTTTTATTTTCAGAAATACAATAAATAGTTGGTTAGATATAAGCTTAAAAGATTTCTTCTTTCACCTTGCATTTCCTGTATTGTTTCACTTGGAAAGAATTGAAGAAATTGCAGAATATTAATGAAAACTTTGTGAAAACATCAATTTCATAAAGCAAAGGCAATACTAACTCTGCAAAAATGGCTGAAAGACCTGGAACAAGATTCCTGGTTACAGGTCTGAGTAGGAAGGTATCTCACTAGGAGAGGCAATCAGGGCATTCAGCTACAGCTGCAAATCAGAATCACCTGTGGAGCCTTTCAACCTCTCAATGCCCATACTACCCTCCAGCTTAATAACACACCATCAGAATCGGGGGGACCCAAACATTACTAGTGTTTAAAGCTCCCCAGATGATTCTAATGTCCAACCAAAGTTGACCACCACTGACAGAAGATCTGTGGAA
Source organism: Galeopterus variegatus (assembly GCF_000696425.1). Classification (NCBI taxonomy): domain Eukaryota; kingdom Metazoa; phylum Chordata; class Mammalia; order Dermoptera; family Cynocephalidae; genus Galeopterus; species Galeopterus variegatus. The sequence goes on along the minus strand of NW_007728065.1, from coordinate 196,458 downwards.
GACCCTGAAGAGAGTGAAAGGATGGGGGTGGAGAAGGTTGACTTTGTTTTTTGTCAGACATTTTGTTGATAGTAGCTTTTAGTAAGGCACTACAAAGTAAACCACACATAACTATGATGTAATGAATCAGCCAGAATTCTGAGAGGCTGGTTATAAAGACAATTTTCAAAGCCTGAACCAATTTTTGTAAGGGACAGAGTATAAATCAGTTGAAGAACTGTCTTTGATGTAATGAATCAGCCAGAATTCTGAGAGGCTGGTTATAAAGACAATTTTCAAAGCCTGAATCAATTTTTGTAAGGGACAGAGTATAAATCAGTTGAAGAACTGTCTTTTGAAATTTAATTTTATCTCACTGTTGTTGGTAGATGGCCTGATGAAAAGTTGCATGTCACCTATTTACAAGAAAGGCATGACCGATCCTCAATTTAGTGATTTAATTTGCAAAAATTTTCACAAAGGTTTCTTTCTCCTCTAAGATATAAATAAAACAAAGTTGAGAAGACTATTGCAAATAATTCAGAGGACCACAAAACCTTTGTTCTGACAAAACTCTTTTTCTCCTAGTCTATGGATGTTCCATATTTCTGAAGGCAACGTCAACCCAGAAGGATTTATTTAACAATGAAGTGTACAACTGGCTAGTCTCTTAAAACTCAGCATGGTGAAATAAAGGATGAACCCATCTACCCAGGTATCAATAAAATAAAATAAAACTATGTATAATAATCTACTAATTGTATAAACTAAGGTTTTTTAAAAAGTAAGGACAAACCTGAAGACTTAATTGAGCTTACTCTTTCACTCTAGTTAAAATAAGCACACCTTCGAAACATGTGACAACTACTTCTTTATAGTTTTGGGTTTTGCAATTCCAGTACTTAAAATCTGTTTCCATCTTCTTAGGATACACTGCCATCTTTGTTACAAGGTGTGTGCCTTAAAGATGACTGAGATCTAGATTACAATTACTAATGAGCTTCTCTCTGATATTTATTAGAACAGTAAAACATGTATTAAAAAAAAACGTATGTCACTAATGCCAATTACTCATTCTTAGAAATAGAAACGGCTTTAGAAATCCATTAGTCCAATGCAACATTTCAGATGGAGAGACTTAGAAGAGGTTAAAAAACTTCTAAGTTAATGGCCAAACAGGGTACTAGAATACAGATCCCCTAACTCTAAATTCAATGTCCCCTATTCCACCTTGCCATTTGCCCTAATTCCATTTACTGTCATAAGAAATCATAGCTCAATTTAAACCTAGGTGTATGGTGACGAACTCAGAATCCTACCTTGGAATTACCTTCTTGAGGACTGCTACATACAGTTCAGGGAATTTATGCAAATATGGTTTCAAAAGCCCTTGCAAACTTTTCTGTTTCCAGCAGGGTGTCTCAAAAGTCTTAATGCAGATTAAGTTATTTAAAGCTTAAAATTAAGCTATTTAAAGCTTAAAATTGCACTAAGACTTTCTGGGACACCCTGTACTAAGCTTAAAGCTGTGGTTTTCAGACTTTTTTTGGTCTCAGGACTCTCTGTCACTCTTAAAAATATAAGGACCCTAAAGAGCTTTTGTTTACATGGATTATACCTGTGAATATTAATCATATTAAAACTTAACTGAGAAACTTAAAATATTTATTCATTTAAATATTAAAATAACAATAGCCATTAGATGTTAACACAGGTCACCCATTTTTAATGAAAGTCACTTTAATGACTCTCTTTAATGTCTCACTTCATAGCAGCCAGCTAGATTTTCATAGTTATTGCTGCGTTCAGTCTGTTGCAATATGTTGTTTTGGTTGAAAGATATGAAGAAAACCTGGTCTCACAAAGGGAAAACCTTGTGGATCCCTTAAAAATGTCTTAGGGACCCTTTTGAGAATCACTTGCTCACAGAATGATTCCTATGACTGACCTTTCCACAGCCTGCTGCAGAAACTGCACAGATGTTTTAGTTCTTTTCTTTCAGAATTTCTTTCTTCTTTTCCACAAAGCAGAAATAGGAAGAAAGAAAAAGAAAGAGCTATGCAAGGCAACACAAGGCTAAGACTTAAAAATCTACCTCTCTTCTTTTGTCTTTCCTCTTACAGCTGCCCTATAATTATAAGGTTTTTTCTAGTTTGAACAATTTAAACAAATAAAATTGTGAAACAGCCTCTCTGATAAAAGTAGTTAGTTCTCTTAGGAAGACCATAATAATGGTCACAGATCACATCTGCTTTAAATTGCATACCTGTTTTTTTTAAACAGGGTACACAGAACATTTTGAACATGAAACATTTTAAACAATTCTGAACAAAATTTGAACACTGTTTATAAAATATATATTTTTGTTTGAAATATATTAAACTGGTTTCATAATATCCTTTTTAAATAAAGAAAAAAGTTAAAATCTATTTACATAAAAAATGAGAACAACACTGATTTTTGTGAATACTTAGAACTAAGAAAATACTACAGGTGAAACCTTCAATGACCTTCTAGTAACTCAGAAGCATATCAGGGTCCAAAAATTAAATGAACGAGAAATAGCCTCAATTCTTACCATCCACAAAATGGATCCAGACAACTGTTCCAACTGATGGGACCCACTCCATCGAGATTTCACTGTGGCTAGACCAAAATCACCTATTTTTACTGTGAGGTCTTCATGAAGAAATATATCTGAGGTGTAGTAAGTAAAGGAAAACAAAAGATCTCATTTTCCTATCAGAGCAAGCATTGTGAAGATTTCAGGTAAAAAAACTAATTTCTATAATTCTATAATATGATATTCTTTAAAAAAGTATAGTATTTCATTTTCCTCTTGAAGTCAATAAATATGTCTTGAACAATAATTAGTTCTATTTAGCTTTTATGACCTGTTTTTAAGATTTTTTCAGGCTTGAAATGTGCTAGGATGAGGTGAGATACTTTCCTAAGTCTAGGGGAAGTCCTGAAACTTTCCCATTAGATTTTAGTAATGTGGGCCCAGATATCCTCTTGGCACAGCTGGAAAAACTGTAAGGCTCTTCACTGGAATGAAGATGCTGGCAGACAGGATCTTAGTCTGGGCTTAAGGAAGAAAAAGAAAAATTATGTTTTTCTCACCTCATTGTTTTATAATTTAGATACTTCATTTATATCTCAACTACCACTGAGCAAGGTCAGACAGCTGAAAACTAGTATGTAGCTACAAAACTATCAGTTTCATAAAGCAATCAAAAAATCCAACTATAATAAAGGCTTTTGACAGATTTTCCTTTAATGGTCATTCAGAAACCAAAAGCAGGTTGTAGTATCCTGCTCTACTATACTCTCATGCAAACAATTTTCTTTACATTATAATATTGAACTTAGCATAAAAACTGTTTTTACATAATGTGAAGACAAAATGCAGAAGAAAAAGTCAGGATGTTTTCAAACTTCGCAGACAAATTTCAGGAAGGATACTATTACTCTTGAGGTCTCTGTGGATGATTGACTTGGCGTGTAAGTAACTGAAAAACAAAACATCATTTTAACCTGAGTAGGGCTAAAGGACTCTGGCCTCAAAATCTATAGAACATATTTAGGGGCATAAAGACTTAATTTAGAATCATGATACAAATGAAAACTGTACATTGTGATAACCCCTTTACATAATATTAAAATTGACTGAAAATGAATTTATGACTATAGGAACATATTACTATTACAGTATAGCCAAAATCTTGTTTTTCTACTAGAAGACTAACGTTTTTTGTTAACAATACAAACCTTTCACTTCAGTCAAGCCTATTTACCCACATCCTTTAAATTATACCTTGATATTTAATCTCACCTGTGTTCAATGCCTCCCCATCTATCCCCTCAAATTAGCTTTCATCTATTCTCTACCTATTCATACCCATATCCTTTAAGAATGAACACAAATTCTAGCTACTGAGTAAAGTGTTCCCATGACTAACCCTACTGAAAGTGATCTTCCTGTTTGATTTATGTAGTAATTATCATAAAAGCTTGATCCATGTGTTTTCTTTTAGCATGTGCCTATGTTTGTTTTCTATTTAGAATGTAAACTCCACTAGAACATGAAAGTTTGATTAACGAAACTATTTTTAAAGGTAGCATCATACATTCTTAAAATACCTTCTTAAAACTAGTGAGAAGCCAAGTTTCTCTATAATGACCACAGTGGGTCTATTTCTCTTTTTAAGCCAGTCACATTTAGCAGTGGGGGGTTTATAACAACTTTATTGGCACTAACCTTAATAAGTTCTGATAACTCAATACCATTGGACAGCCAGGCCTATTTTAAAGTCAATGATAATTTTAAATCATCAACATAATTGCAAAAAACCTCCTTAGTTGCGTTCACTGAGGGAAAGGGCTGTGTCTAGTTTATTTCTGTTTATCCCCAGAGCCTAGTACAGTGCCTGGTATAAATGGTAAGTATTCAATGCATGTCTGTTGAATCAACTACCATGAGATGCATATAATGTCTTAGTCAAGGTTATTTTTCTTCATTAAATACTAGAGAGAACAGATATAAGGGACTCCTAAAATCTGACAATGATCATCAGGAAATAAGTTTTATTTGAAAATGAGAATTTAAAATCCAAATGGTATAATCAAACTTATGTAATGAACACTGTTAAAAATGGAAGATTTGTGAATAATTAAGATTATTCACACCTTCTCATCTTCATTTAAATTTCCTCATTCTCCCAAACACCAATATTTTGAAACTTTTTAGACAAAATTTTCATTTCAAATGACTGTTTATCCAAAGTAACCCTTTCTCCTTCAATTACTCTCTCATATCACATTATTTCCTTGACAGCATTTACCACAGTCTAAAATTATCTTCTTGTCATGACTTTAGGCCAGTTTTCTTCTATTATATCACACTGTCAGTCTTCCACTGAAAGAAAATGTGGTGTCAGTTTTAGTTATCTGCTTTAAAAGGTCTGAAGTGACACAGAAAGGTAAAAATAGATGGAGATAAATAGGTCCCAATCAAAAGCTTTTTCAAGTTGATAGGGAAATCTTGTCTCCATTAGAAAAAAAGGGGGATAAATAATGAGATGTTGGTGGAACTAGGTCCTTCAGTCAGAGAGACCCGGGATCTAATGCACAGCAATTGGGCTGGTCTTCTAAAATAAGTTCTTTGTCCTGTAAAATTCCTGTGAAATTTAAAAAGAAAACCAAATGGGTGGTATATATGAAAATATGGAGGTATGATGAAGTTAAAAGAAGGGAAGGTAAAGGTGTTCTCAATAGATGGTATCAGTTCTTTCAATACATTTGATGCCAAGAAATACAGCATGAATAAAGTACATAGAAATGTAACTGGAGGGTTGGGGAGAGAAAATTTCTGACCAGGAATGTAGTAGACAATTAACAAGATACAAATATGATTGCTGAGCTAGTGATATAACCAGAGTAGAATTTGGATAGCATAAATTTATTATAGGCCAAATCTGCAATTTGAAATAACAAAACCTTATTTATACTTGTACAATCCTTTATAGTTTATAAACTGCTTCCCTAAGTTTTATCTCATTTAGTACTTCTCTTTCTGTAACATTTCTGTAACAAGAGCAGCAAAAGAGAAGTCCATGTCTGTATAATGGAAGGCTACACGGAAAATGGACTGTATTTCCCCCATATAGAAAAATGGGATATGTATCACACCCCAATCACTACATATATAATATTTCAGAGTAATTATTACCCTAAATAATTCTATATAGGCTGACACTAAAACTAATAATTTCCTAAGCACTGATCAGTCATAATGGAAGATGCCAAAAAACAAAAGCACAGCCCCACATCACTTCTTGGAGGCAGGGAAGAGAACAAGAAAAAAAAAAAAAAAAAATCAACTGCTCTTTGCTACAGATGATACAACAAAGCTACAGATGATTACAGAAGTCTATTTAGGATAATTAAATTGAATCTCCCTCATACCTTCTTAAAATATTAAGGAGAGTGTTACAGTTTTACAGAAGTATAGGAAAGAACAAACATGCTGTCAACTAAATGAACATAACATTCTCTTGACAGGTTTCTCCTAGTAGTCTTCCTTCCTTGAAGTAAAAGTGTCCACCTACAGAATCATTTAATCTTAAAGGTGCAAAATCACCTAGAAAAATGTGTTCTCTAAACTACTTTTTTCAAGCTCTTATTCAAGATTTAGCTTTTCAGCATTCTTTTTAGGACATGATATGATGCCCCAAACTAAATACAACATCTCAGATTTTATCTCATCAACACAAAATAAAGTGAGATTCTTATCTTCATCTCCCCTGTGGGAGGCATGGAAAATTACTAAATTAGCCATTATTATTATTATTATGACATCCATAGTCACTCTAATGACTCCTATTAAGATTATTTTCACTTGCAACCTTAGAATTATTCTTCTTGAATTGCTCCTATAAAACATTTTCCTCATCCTGCATCTGTATGATTCTTATTTGGGGGCTGAAACTATTTTTTTAGACAAAAATAGGACTGTATATTTTGTAGACATGGCCCATAATTTCAGCTTATTAAAATTTTAGTTTTCACTAAAAAAATACATTTTTAAAGATCATCATGGTATCGATGTCCTCATCAAGTTACTTCTAAAAATGTTCGTCATATGATGTTGAAGGGGGAGGGGGAGAGGGAGCGGTGAAGAGAAACTAGTAAAGGAACACGAATATCAACTACGTGTACATTGAAAAGTTAAAATTAAAAAATAAAAATAAAAAGAAGCGTTGGCGCTCCCGCCGAGGGTTCAGATCCCATATAGAGACCGGTCCGCTCACTGGTTGAGCACGGTGCGGGCGCGACACCGAGGGTTGCGATCCCGTTGCCGGTCGCGGTACGGGCGCAACACCAAGGGTTGCGATCCCGTTACCGGTCACGAAAAAAGACAAAAAGGAAAAAAAAAAAAATAATAATAATAAATCGGGGCCGGCCCGGTGGCGCACTGCTACAGTGCGCTGCTCGGGAGTGCGGCGGTGCTCCCGCCAAGGGTTCGGATCCCACATACAGACCGGCCACTCACTGGCTGAGCGGGGGGCGGGCGG
>NW_007728065.1:186397-188792 GCF_000696425.1 Galeopterus variegatus | reverse complement strand
GATCCGTTGCCGGTCACGAAAAAAAGACAAAAAGGAAAAAATAAATAAATAAATAAATAAATAAAAAAATAAAAAGAAAAGAAAAGAAATATGTTCGTCATATCCAAGAGAGGAATGAGGACAGAAATCTCTTTCCAGCTTGCTATAAATAAAAAGAAAAGAACAGAAATATGTTCGTCATATCCAAGAGAGGAATGAGGACAGAAATCTCTTTCCAGCTTGCTATTTTCAGGTATTCATCCAATCATGAACTCAGTTAAATTCTGCCATTCATGTTACATCTCTCAATCTTATCCTTAAGAATACCATGAAATATCATTCAAATACCCTGCTGAAATTCAAATACCATGGCTACAGCATCTGGCTGATTTACTAATCTGGTATATTTGTAAAAGCCCCTACTGGGCTCATTTAAGTTTGCTGCTATTTTCTTGCATTTTCAACTATTTCTAAAACCACAGAAATGGCCTACTTCCACATCTGTGTTTCAGCCCTCTTTCACCTAATACTAAACAATTCCACAAAGGGTCATCAGACTTCAGACAGCAAGCTGAATCTCTCCTCAGATCCACTAGCCACCCATGAAGAATTCAGTAGCTGACTGGACTGGTAGTTGTGACAATGGAGGTGACATAGTGTCAAACTATAGTCTTCCTTCTACTTTGATGCCCTCTGCTTCCTTCATAATCACCATGTGGAAAGTGGGCAAGATTGAAGGGAATGACACTCTGCTACTTCTCCATAGTCAGTAATCATTCACCATTCTAAATAGAATTAAAATCCCCAATAGGTAGAGTTCGCACCTTTTTCAGATATGCTCCATAGTGGCCTAAATTCTATTTTTACTTTAATTTTTTTTAGTTTCTTATGCTTTTTATTTATTTTTAAAAATATGGCACGGAGTGCTGGGGTCTACCACCTTCCCCTCAGCTCAGCAGTAGGCTCCGTAGCAGCTGCCAAACGAACAGAAGGGTCTCCATATCTATTACCAATGAGTCCACTCCCCCAAATTTCTGTTCCTTTTTAAAAATCAAGTTAATTGATGTATAATTTACATACAATATGAAATGCATCCATTTTAAATGTATAGTTTAATGATTTTTGATAAGTATATAAGTCTGGGTAATGACCAGCCATGATCAAGATAAAGACTATTATCCCCCAAAGTTTCTTCATACACTTTTGGAATTAATAATACCTCCTTTGGCTCAGGCAACAATTGATAATAATTTCTGTCACTACAGATTAGTTTTGCCATTTTTAGAATTTCATATAAACAGAATCATATGACTACTTTTGCTCAGCATAATGATTCTGAGGTTCACAAGTTGGCTGCATTCAGTATTAAGGGGTATGGATATACTATGACTTATCCATTTATCTGTTGGACATTTGAGGTGTTCCTGATTTTTGGCAATTATGAATACGAAACTATAAATGTTCATGTAAGGGCAGGCTGGTTGCTCAGTTGGTTAGAGCGCAGCCTTGTAACACCAAAGTCAAGGGTTCAGATCCCCATACTGGCCAGCTGCCAAAAAAAAAACAACAAAAAAAATCCTTGTATTTTGGGGCTGGCTGGTTAGCTCAGTTAGTTTGATAACATCAAATCCAGGGTTCAATTCCTGTATTGGCCAGCCACCAAAAAAAACCCATAAAACCCCCTCCCCTGAATATTCATGTACAAGTCTCTGTTGTCAACTCATGTCTTCATTTATTTTGGGTCATCAGATAGGATCAGAATTGCTCATAGGTTAACTTCTAACTTTAAAAGAAACTGCCTGTTCCCTAAAATGGCTGTATCATTTAAAATCCTTGCCAACAATGTATGAGACTTCCAGTTGCTCTTCATCCTTGCCAATACTTGGTAGTGTTGGTTCTGTTTATAGGCATTCTAATGGGTGTGTAGAACTGTCTCACTGTAGTTTTAATTTGCCTTTTCCTACTGTCTGATGATGTTGAACATCTTTGCATGTGCTTATCTGCTATTCACATATCTTCTTTAATAAAGTGTTCAAATCTTTTGTCTATTTTTTTCATTGGGTGGTATGTCTCATTACTGAATTGTAAGAGTTCTTTATATGCTTTATATACAAATATTTTATCAGATAATGTGTTCTACAAACATTTTCTCCAAGTCTATGGCTTGTTTTCTTAAGTGTCTTTTAAAAAGCAGCAGTTTTGAATTTTGATGAAGTCCATTTTATTAACATTCTTTTATAGTCCTTGCTAAAAAATCTTTACCTGTCTTTAGGCTACAAAGTTCTCCTCCTATGTTTCTTTTAAAAGTTTTGGATTTTTAGATTCTAGTCTTAAGTCTGATCCATTTCAAGTTAATTTTTTTTTTCCTTTTTGTCCTTTTTTACTGACCGGTAACGGGATCGCAACCCTCGGTGTC
>NW_007728065.1:183612-185810 GCF_000696425.1 Galeopterus variegatus | reverse complement strand
GGGAGCGCCGCCACGCTCCCAAGCGGCGCACTCTCCAGTGTGCCACCGGGCCGGCCCTCAAGTTAATTTTTTTGTCTTCTGTCAGGTAAGGGATAATTGTTTGTTTTTTCAATATGGATGTCCAGTTGTTCTAGCAACATTGATTGAAAGGACTATCCCCATGAATTGTCATGGTACCTTGGTCAAAAAAAAAAAAAAAATCAAATGACTAAGTTTTCTATTTTGTTTTATTTATTTGTCAGTCCTTATGCTAATACCACACTGTCTTGATTACTGTAGCTTTATAGCAAGTTTTGAAATCTCACAATAGAAGTCCTTTGACTTTGTGCTTCTTTTTCAAAATTGTTTTAATCATAAATTTCTAGCCGCTGCATTTCCACATAAATTTTAGGGTTAGCTTGTCAATTTCTAACCAAAAGTCTACTGAGATTTTGATTGGAATTGCACTGAATCTAGAGATCAATTTACGAAGAATTAACATCTTAATAATATTGAATCTTCTAATACATAAAAATGATACTTCTACATTTTTTCTGTTTCCTAGCTGGGACTTGCATTAGAGAGAGCAATAATACTCCTTTGGAAATACTCTCATCAGAGCTAATAAGTACAATACTGGCTTGAATAGAATAAGTGAGAATGTATATAAACATGGAATATCATGATATTGATGGAATAGCAAAAAACATGCTATTCTCTTTTTTAAAAAGTTCATTTCAAACATACACAACCCCAAACATATAAAATCAAAAACATGATCTTTGTGTATTCGTAAGAACAAGGTGACTCAATGGGGAAAAGGGTAATTTTTTTAATAAATATTGTTAGAACAACTGGATATCCATCTAGGAAAAAATAAAAAAATAAAGCTCAACCCTTACCTCACACGAGACAAAAAAATTAATCTGAAGTGGATTGAAGACTTAAAACTAAAAGCAAAAACTGTAAAACTTCTATAAGAAAAGACAGAATTACTACCATACTTTTGTACATGTATAAATAACATTTTAAAGTTTTCAGAATATTTTTATATCATTTGGTTTTATAACCTTCACATGTTTCTTTGTGAGGAAGGCAAAAATGCATAATTTCAGTTATGCAGATGGGAAAACCAGAGCCTGGAGAACTTAAGTGACATGATCAGAGAGGTACAGTGCAAAAGGCATGGGTTTTGAGCACACAGACTTGGGTTTCAATTCCAACTATGTGACTTACTAGCCATATGACCTTGAGTTACATTATACAATCTCTCTAAGCGTTAGATTCCTAACCTGTAATATGAAGATAATAATGTTTATCCTGATGGGTTCTTCCTTTCACTTATTTAACACATTTAAATGTGCTAAGCAACAACTGTTCTCGGTGTTGGAGATAATGCAGAAAATCCCTACACTCAAGGTGCTTACACTTTAGTATGGAAGACAGAAAATCAAAAAGATAAATAAGTAAAATACATAGTACATAACACAGTGATAACTGTAAGGGAAACAAAAACAGGGATGGGGGATAGGGAATGCTGAGTTGCAAGGGGTTGTAATTTTAGGCGAGGGAGGCCATTTCAGTAAAGACTCAAAGGAAGTAAGGTAGAGAGTATGCAGATACAGGATAAGAACATCTGAGGCAGACAGACTAGCAACAGCAAAGCCCTATTGCAGGTATGTGCCTCCTATGCTCTAAGAACAGCAAGAAGACAAAGTGTGACTGGGCACAGAGTGAGAAAAAGGCCTATTGCACGGCCTTTAGTTTTCATTCTGAGTGAAATGTGGACAATGGAGGAGCAGAGGAGTAACACAAACTGACCTAAGTTTTTAATAGGAACACACTGGCTGCTGAGTTGAGAATAAGCTGAAGGTGGGCAAGAGTGGAAGTAAGGAGATAGGCAATAATCCGGGCAAGAGATAATGGTGGCTTGAATCAGAGTAATAGCAGAATAAGAGGCAAGGAGTTTGTAAGCTTCTGGGTATACTGTAAAGATAGAGCCAACAAGAGTTGATGATATATTGGTGTCTGGTGCGAAAAAAAGGGAGGAGCAAAGGATCACTACAAAATATTAGACATAAGCAGCTGAAAGAAGAGTTGCTAGTTACTGAGATGAACAGAATGTGGGAAGAGCAGGCTTAAAGAAAAGGATCAAGAGCTCAGTTCAGATATATTAAATTTGAAATGCCCCTTACTGGCCAACTGCCGGAAAAAAAAAA
>NW_007728065.1:178426-183316 GCF_000696425.1 Galeopterus variegatus | reverse complement strand
TGGCATGGAAATGATATTTAAATAGCTTTTCAAGCCATGATACGGGATGAGATCACCAAGAGAATAGAGGAGGAAACAGTTGAGAAGGAGCAGATAGTGAGTAGAAGGACAATCAGGAGAATTGGCTCTAAAACAGTATTTCTCAAACATTAATATGCATACGAATCATTTGGGGACCCTGTTAAAATCTAGACCCCAATTCAGTACATCTGGGGTGGTGTCTAACATTCAGCATTTCTAAAAAGCTCCCTTATGGTACATAGGCTACTCGGACCACATTCTGATTAAGCACATGATTAAGCAAGAGATTAAGAATATGTTTCATGAAGAAGAATGTGATCAACTGCATTATATGTTTCTGATAGATCAAATAAACTGCCAAGAGATTAAGAATATGTTTCATGAAGAAGAATGTGATCAACTGCATTATATGTTTCTGATCAAATAAACTGAAAACTGAGAATTTAACTATTGGATCTAGCAACACGGAGGTCACAGGTAACTTATTAAGAGATATTTTGTGGGGCGGCAGAGGCAAAAGCCTAGTCAGAGTTGGGTCCAAGATAATAACTGAGGAGAGAAATTAGGGAGTGAGTACCAATAACTCTCTTGAGAATTTTTTTTTTTTGGAGAAGTTTTACTATAAAGGAAAGAAGAGGCATGAGGTGATGGCGGAAGAAGTAAGTAGGATTAAGGGTTATCTACAACTTTTTAAATTTTGTTTTGTTCTGGCAGCTGGCAGGTATTGGGATCCAAACCTTTGACCTTCGTTTTATTAGCACTGTGCTCCAAGTTAGCACCAAGTGAGCTAACTAGCCAGCCCTCCCACAAGTTTTTTATTAGAAACATTTTAATACAGAAAAGTTGAAAGAAGACAATAAACAACTGTACACCCTTCCACCTAGATTCAACAACTGTCAACATTCTGCCAAATGTCCATTATAAGAAAGACGTTTTAAAATGGGAGAAAATCCAGTAGGAAAGGAAAAACTGATGAACAAGATGGGAGATCTCCTCAAAAGACATCTGTGCGTAGGGGAAAGGGATGGGTATCTAGTACATAAACGGAGGGTTTGGCTTTAATAGTGATAAGGCAGAAGAACTTTGCATGAATGCAGGTAGGTGAGTAGATGTGATGGGTGCCTCTAATTTTCTTAATGTAATGGCGAGCAAGGTCATCAGCTTACAGTTCTTCTTGGAGAAGAGGTTTTGAAGGTTTGAGGACAGAAGAGGAGGTATGACAGGGTCTACGAAAGAGGAAGAGTGAAATGAACTAGGAAACTGAAAGCATGATTGTTGTATGATATTAAGGGCCCTCCTGAGGTTGTTGAAAGGACTGAAGAAACTGAAGAAACAACATGGTGTAACAGTTGAGGTAACGCATTCTGGAGCCAAAGTGACAGGGACAAGTTACTTGATCTTTCTATACTCTGATTTCTTCATTAGTTAAATAGGGATGATAATAACAGCAATCTGCCTCAAAGGGGAGTTGAGGAGTAAATGAGGTAGTGAGTGTATAGAAAGTGCACAGATTAACATCTAGCACACAGTAAGTGCATATAATTGCTAAATATATAAATAAATATATTATTGTATGTAAAAAACTACAGAACATAGTGCTATTTAAAAAAAGAAAGAGAAAGACAGTAGGTTAACAGTACAGGCTGAGCATCTCTAATCTGAAAATACGAAACTTTCTGAGCTCTGTTGAAGGTCAAAGGAAATGCTCACTGGAGCATTTCAGATATCAAATTTTCAGATTAGAAATGCTGAACAGGTATGTATTCAGCAAATATTCCAAAATCTGAAAACATTTGAAATCTGAAACGCTCTGGTTCCAAGTATTTCGGATAAGGGATATTCAACTTGTATGAAGCAGAGTTGGAAACAGAACATAATATTTACTGCCAGTAAAGATGTTTAAAATAAGAGTAAAAAAAGAAGGCAAACCCTGTATGATGCCATATTTTAAAAACAACAAACCATGGTGTATAGTATTAAAATACAGAATCCTAAAAGGATACATGATACACATTCAAATATTAATGGCAGTTATCTCTTCATGGCATATTACTGGTGCTTCTTATTTATGTTTACATTTTCTGAATTTTCTATGATTTATTTGTAATACATTATATGTTTAAATTAAGAAAAACTATCACAAAGGATAATACAGAAATTATTCATATTCTCACCATAATCAATCCTGTTACAATTTTTACACATTTGCCTCCTGCCTTTTTTCAAAGTTTACGCTTATACAAAGTTATGAAAGTAAAACATAACTATAGAGTAATTTTTATCAAAGTAACAATTAGAATGTTACAGGTAAAGCTAAAGCCCTTCTCCCTGATAGCTGCCTCCATCCTGCCCCTTTTTTCCCATTCCTGGAAACAACCACTACTGAATTTGGTGTGTGCTTTCTAATCCCTATTTCAATACTTTTACACACTATATATGTACCACTTATATATATATAATATATATATATTACATAATAATATTTATATAATATATAAAACATATATATTATATATTATTTATATATTATAAAATTATATTATTTATATATAAATATATTATATATAATATATAAAAACCACCAATATAAAAATGTTCTTTTAAAAAAACTTATGAAAAAAATTTTAAAAAAAGAAAAAGAAAAAATCTTTTGAGTGGTCTCATGCTGCAGCTTGCTTTTCCCATTTGACATTATAATTTAAAGCTCTATGTTGATACATATGCAATTCATTTAACTGCTGTATATTACTGTACTGCATACATGTGCCAATATTTATCCAGTTCTCTACTGATGGACATTTATGTTTCCAATTTTTCAATATTATGTATGGTTTCCAGTAATACATCTCATCCTGTACACATCTCTTGGAACAAAAGCTAATGTTTCTTGAGTGTAGAACAAGCATTTTCTATTTTACAGATACTTCTAAAACGCCCTCAGGGTGGTTGGTTGCATCAGGAATGACTCAGTGAGCAATTCCTTTAACTCCTTACAAACACTTGATCTTATCAGAATTTAGGCATTTTGCTAATTCCAGTGGGTAAAGAGTGGTACCTTTTTGCTTCATCTTACATTTTTCTAATTATTTTCAGTATCCTCCTTTCTACTTAAAAAAAGAAAGAGGAAGACAGTGTAATATTCTTTGGCCAATTAGAATTATCTTCAATCACTAATACATGTTCACCCTCTTTTCAGCTTTAATTCATCCTTCTATTTTCCTTTCAACTGGGTTTATTTATGAGTAAGGGGGCATGCTCTTCATTGGTAAAACAAATAGTAAATTGTGAGGATTTGTCCTCAAGTTATTTTTAATCATCTTATATTCAGAATATAACCCTTCTATGAATATACCAACAGGCCACAACTTTCTCTATGTCCCTTCCTGATTTAACAATAGTACATTTTCTAATAAAGCTAAATTAAAAATTATACCATAAATATTATACTGAAATTGAAATTCCTACAAGGAAATGTCATGAGGTATTGACCATTCCCGAAATTTCTTTAGTAACAATGTTCTTAAACTACTTTGGGGTCCTTGAACAGGTGAGAAGATGATAAAACATACTTTATGAACCCTGATTCCTCAGGCTGAGTCTATAATTGTCTATAATTATTTATCATTACAATAGCTCTGCTCTCTTCAGCTAAACCATGCAATTAGATGTGATCTTTCACTAAGGTATAAAAAGACAACCACACAGAAAGAATGTCACCCATCCACCGTCTGCTTTTATTTTGTAATCCAATAAAGGTGACACACTTGAAAGTCCTAATGATTCAACTTTTCTAATTATCACAGGTTTTACCTTACAAGTGACTGCAACCCCAGCCGCTTTTAAAATGAGTTAATATGCTCTTATTCTGCTTATACATGGGACTTTAGAATGAATTTTGGTGAGTAGTCAGAAAGATCACTTTCAACAGCATATGGAAAACATTCAAGGTGCAGACTATTCTGAAATAAGGGCTTTGCAAAAGTACAACATTATTAAGTTACTACTTAAAGAGTCTACGGACTACTGGCTAGCTGTGTAGCATATCTAGCTTGTTTTGACCTTTGTGAGATGATGGTTGTTAGGGGAGGAGGAACTAGACACAAAGAGTTAAAAGGAGGTACAGTAAGACAGTAGCTGGGGATAGCGGCAGAGCATCAGTATTATCTGTGCATCAGGGGACTGAGAGTAGAGCTAGGGGATCTAGTGCAGAGCTAAAGGAAAGGGAGCTGGATGGGTGCTAATTATCCCAAATAAATAAATAAATAAATAACTGCTAATTATCCAAGCAGGCTTCTAATTGTGAAGAACTGCTATAAATAATTCTAAAACAAAGCCCTTAAGATAAAACTATGGTTAGCAGTCAAGACAAAAAAGCATTGGAAATAGGGAGAAAAAGTAAGGTATGTAAGGAATTTCACCTTTGGCATTTAATCTGTGGAAAGAGGGGAAAATTAAAACATCTAGGGAGAACCAAATGTAAAGCTGAAATGGTTGACCAGAAGCCAAAAGATAAGTTAACATCTGTAATAAAATCATTAACAAGAGTCATTAGGACTTGAAGAACCAGTTCATGACCCTTAGGACCATCCTGTTTCTCCTAATATCTGTCAGCCTGTACCTTAGGACAAAATTTGACTGTCTTCTAATAACAAAAACACAGTTAATCAAATGTAATAAAAGGGCTGCCCGTGGTTCACTTGGGAGAGTGTGGTGCTGATAACATAAAGGCCACAGATTCGGATCCCTATATAGGGATGGCTGGTCAGCTCTCATGGGAGAGTGTGGTGCTGACAACACCAAGTCAAGGGTTAAGATCCTCTTACTGGTCATCTTTATTAAAAAAAAAAAAAAAAAAAAAAAAAAAAAATT
>NW_007728065.1:167531-178352 GCF_000696425.1 Galeopterus variegatus | reverse complement strand
AAAAAAAAAAAAAAAAAAAAAAACCAAATGTAATAAAAATAGTGTGCTTTAGTCACTGATACTAGAGAAGAAAACAGTGATATCCACTTCACCAAGAATCACTCACACAATCTGGTTGTGTGTTCCAATTATATTCAGTTACATTTATGTTCCAGTTACATTTATGTAACTCAGTTTGTAAAAAAATTTGTCCAGGTGTCCTTTCTGAAGGTAATGTTGCAGAATACAGATAAACTAATAATAAACCATACAGCATTTTGCATAATAGGTTTTAAACTTTTTCTGCTGAGGATTCAAAAGAATTCTGAGAAACTATGTAACTCCTTGAATATTTAAAATTAACATTTAAAAGTTAAGTTTAAATAACCACAAAGGATATAATTTCCAGTGTAAATATCAACATTTTAACATCTTATTTATTGTTATATAAATGTTTCTTAGAAAGCATCTATTCTTGTTTAATGGAGAGAAAGTCATCTTTTACATCTCTGAGGAAATTGATAGTTTTTGGGGGGGGAAGTGGAAGAGGTAATCTCTTCTCCTTGCATTGTGTCTATTTCTCCCAGTGCCTTTTCTTTTCTGTTTTGGTCTCTCTCATTTCTATCAGACTTCCTCTCCAATATCTAGTGATCCAGAGATAATCTGTCTTACTCAGACTAAGCGAGGGACCAATAAGCTGTCTGGAAGCTTTCAGCATATAGATGAGCTTATTGTTTTTGAACTGTACAGTCATCTAGGTGGAATTCCTGATTTCACTCTCTTTGGGTCTTTCCTCTTGGGGTGGTAAGATTCCTCAGAGAAGACTCTTCCAATCTCCTGCAGGAAGAGTAAGGTTGGGTTGCTAGTACTTCGGGAACCAAATGAAAAGAGAGGGCTGGAGAAATCTCCATTCATGATTGAGTAAGCACACAGTCACCCAATCCCCATTTTGAGTAAGATATCCACGTCCTAGACATAACTTAGGGTCACCCAGTCCAGAGATATTTATATTTGTTTTCCCTTCTCTAGAGAACAAAATGCCAGTCAACTGCCAGGTTAGGGATGGGGCAGTCATCCAGTGGCACAGGGTAGGGGAACAGCTTTTCAAACAGGTCTTTCCATTTTACTCCTCCCTCCCTCCCTCACTTCCACACCCCCTGAGATAAATAATACTGCCAATTCCTGAGACTTTTGAGGACTGTGTGGTATAAATCAGGTTGGTTTTCATTTCCCACTGCCAACTGATTTAGCTTTGGGGGTCTGCTAAATCCATTATCACTTCTCCATCTGCTCTCTGGCTTTTAAAATGTTATTGCTATTGTCTCCTTCCTCTCTGTTATCCCCACCCTTATAACTTCATGCTTTAAAAAAATTCCTTTATTATAATTTTAGTAGAGTTTAAAGAGGGAGCAAAAATCTGTCATCTTCACCTGAAATCCACATAGCCATCTAATAAGAGGATTTTCAATCTGTCAAAAGCCTTTAGAAACTAAAGATGCATTGGTATATTTTTAACCAGTTGCATGTAACCCTTTATGAGAATGAACAAAAAGGAAAAAGAAACCATCTTCTTTGGTTAATTTTAAGCTGATAACGAAAAGTACATTCTGTTAGAGGGTTTAAAATTTATAATCAGTAGTTCTTCAGCTACTAAAATCCAGGATAAACCTTATGGAATGATCTATATTCATAGCCAAGTATATTCATTACATAGTGAGAGCTATTTAAAAATGTACACAAAGTGTTTCAGAGTAGATAAACTATAAGGTTTACACTGATAATCCCAAACTGTAAAGTGATGGGAAAATATCACCTCTTCACTGAATATTCCCCAGATTACAGAGCTATTCCAATTTGATGGTGTTCTTCTCTACTGTCACTTCATGTCTTAATTCATACTGGCACTTCACTGTCCCATCACTGTTTCTAAAAACAATTTTTAACACTATTCTTTGCTGCCTCTGTTTATATCAAAACCTTTTTTCTCCTCTCTTTTTCTCTTTTATTACTTCTTTGAGTATTATTCCTTTCCTTGACATTTCTCAAGTTTTGATATGAAAAGGATATAACTTCTCTCTCTTCTGGAAGGTGAACTTATCAATAATATGAAGCAACCACTCTTTCATTTTTTCATTTAATAGACAAGTATTGAGTACCTATCATAGGCCAGGTCCTATTCTAGGCATTAGGCATAAAAAAATGAACAAAACAAAGCCCCTGCTCTTATACAGCTTGCATTCTAGTCGGGGTAACAGACAATAAATAAGTAAGTCAGGTGGAGTTGGGTGTTATAAAGAAAAACAAGGATAGGGGTATAGACAATAACGGGGTACGATTGGGACATGTTAGCTATATGAGGTAATCAGAGAAGGCTTCTCTTAAAAGGGGACTTTTGAACACAGACATAAGAATATTTTTGGCATGAGTATCCCAAAGAGGAAATAAAAAGTACAAAGCCCATGGGGAATGAAGCACGCCTTGCCAGCTGAAGAAACAACAAAGAGACAGTGGGGTGGGAAGAAAATAAACTTTGTTTATTTCTGAATGTCTATTACTTTTGCCACAGTTTACTTTTCATGAGATTTTTTTGTCTTTTTTTTTTGTGTGTGTGTCCGGCAACGGATCGCAACCCTCAGTGTCACGCCCGTAACTGAATGTCTATTACTTTTGCCACAGTTTACTTTTCATGAGATTTTTTTGTCTTTTTTTTTTTTGTGTGTGTCCGGCAACGGATCGCAACCCTCAGTGTCACGCCCGTAAGGGACCAGGACCGGCAACGGGATCGCAACCCTCGGTGTTGCGTCCGCACCTCGCTCAGCCAGTGAGCGGGAACCGGTCTGTATGTGGGATCTGAACCCTCGGCGGGAGCGCCACCGCGCTCCCAAGTGGCGCACTGTAGCAGTGCGCCACTGGGCCGGCCCTTTTCATGAGATTTTAATATGGATAAGTGGGAAATGTTACTGAATAAGGTAATAATTTGCTATAATAAGCATTTTGGCTGAACATAGGCTTGTAAACTAATTATAGATATATTCCTAGTTTTGAGACAAAGAAGGTGGTACAAGGGAGCCAGACTTGGTTTTGAGCCCTGGCTCTACACTTACTTGCTATAAGTGATCTTGAGTCAGAGTTGTAGGTGTTAGTACATATATGCCCCTCAAATGAGAACAAGAGGGTTCTTGTTTCATTTTATAATATAAAAGAAGCATAATGGTTATGGGGAAAGAATACTGGATTGGGAGCCAGAAATCCTGAGTTAAACACTTTTGCTGCCACTTATTAAATCTGTGCCCTTGGACAAGTCACTTAAAAGCCTCATTTTCCTTATCTGTAAAAAGAAAATAAAAATAGCCACTTCATAACATTATAAAGATTAAAGTACATCACAATCTATGCAGGGGAAAGCAATTTGTATACTATAAATTAATTTAAAATGCATACACATTTTCAAACTATTCATAGAGCTTTCAAATTAATATTTTATTAAGGTTATATTTTCATCTAAGTGTTTTCAAAATTTAATTTTACCTTTTTTTTTTTTTTTTGTCTTTTTCCATGTCCGGCAACGGATCGCAACCCTCAGTGTCGCCCCCGTACTGGACCGGGACTGGCTACGGGATCGCAACCCTCGGTGTTGCCCCCGCGCCTCGCTCAGCCAGTGAGCGGGAACCGGTCTGTATGTGGGATCCGAACCCTCGGCGGGAGCGCCGCCACACTTCCCAAGCGGCACACTAGCGCAGTGCGCCACCGGGCCGGCCCCTAATTTTACCTTTTGATTTACCTATTCCTCTGTACTTATGAGTTGCATGCAAAATTTATTCTTCAGTTTCCCATGTTAGCCTATGATAAATTCTATAAAATAACTAGATTTTAAATTACATGACAAAATTCAATAGATATGAATAACAACTTGAAATCCTCAAAAGGGATCAGAATGCAGATTTATTTTAACTTTATTAACTGACCATTTTGCAAAAAAAAATACAGGTACTTAAAGAAAATTATTTGAAAGGATAACTACTTAATCACTTTGTATACTTCAACTGTTAATGACTTTTTGGTGGGTTTTTTTTGGTGCCTATTTTTGTTTTCTGAACTTCTATTGCTTAGCTAGGTCACTGAGTGTTAAACATAAATTCACAGTCATATATTTATCATCAAACACTTGATATACTTGATATATGTTCTGAAGACTGTATTAGAAAGACTATTTTATTTTTTAGTATTATATTGCTAGCCATTATTTAAAGTGTTCTAATGTTGCTGGACAGTAATATAAAATGCAATCCAAAAGAATATCAGTTAAAGCCTTTAAAACACCTTCAACAGTCTTCAAAAGTAATATACAAGAGATGTAACAGAATGGAACTTACTCCATGCCCTGTGCAGTCTGCCGTGCAATATCTATAAGTTTGATCATCTCAAATTTGGTCTCAATGATGTGGAGATGGTGATATAAGCTGGAGCCCTCACACCACTGGGTAACAATAGCCAGTTGTGGCTTTGTGGAATAGCCCATAAAGAGTAGGATATTCACATGTCGTGTTTTCCTAAAAAAAAAGAAATGTGACAGTAAATAGTAAATGTTGACAAACTTTAGTAATTCTTAAAAAAGAAAGGCAAAGCAGTTTACCTATCAGTAAGATGCTGTCAGAAAAAGGTATTTTTTTTAAAAAAGGCAATAGAAGAATAAATTTAGAAGACACTGGGAATTTCTCCCACCCTCTTCAGAAATATCTTTTTAAAAATAGCTGACAGGCAACAAGAAGTTGCTTAAATACCTTCAATTACGGGAAGTTGACCACTGAGAATGTAGCTGCCTCCCAACTCTTTGTTTAAATGGTTCTAGTATTAGAAAGTTTTCCTGTGTTGAGACAAAACCATTTTCCTACAATTTCAACCACTGGCTTCCCTCTTCTGCTCTTTGGAATAAAACAGAGTAGCTTTGTACCTTCTGAACATAACAGCCTTCTCTGGTCTAAATATACTCAGTTCTGTTGGCTATTTTCCCCTAAATTATAGTTCTAAATCTTCCCCATTTAGGTTATCCTCCCCCGGACATACTCTAGTTTGTCAATGTTCCTCAAGTTCCAGGGCCTAGGACTAAATACAATCTATAAATGTGTTCTGATAAGCTTAGAATTTTGAGAGTATTATTTCCATAAGTGGAACTATTATTTTACATGATCAAAATACTATATTTCCATTAATTCAGTCTAAATAATACTATATTTCCACTAATTTAGTCTATCAATTGTACCATATAATACTGCATACCACTTAAAAGAATACAGTTAAAGACAAAAAATACTCAGACATACTCTGTTTCTACATTTTTATCCATTTTGAGTAAATCTTTAAAGCTAATAGTAGCTACCACTGAACAATAGGAGCTAATGAAAACAACCTTTTTCCTCTGGAAAACAGTAACTCACACAAGCTCACCTGAGTACTCCTACTTCATTTTTGAAGGCCTGTAACTGCTGAGGTGTGGGTGCTGTCACATTCAACATTTTTACTGCCACATCACCTAAAAGGTAATTGTCATTCGAAATGTCATTCCAATATTTTAAATTTAAAAATATAAAACATTCTTGTGTGTTTTCACTAATTATCATAGCCCTAAATCCATAACATTATTAAATTACAAATAAATTGCACCATAACTATCTAAACTGCATTAATCTTCTAAGGATAAAAACTAACTGAATATTGAAACTACAGATGACAGGCCCAATGGAGCTTGGCTTAAAAGAGAAAATCATAATATCAGAGTAGTTAATATTTTTTTTCAAATCTATGGATTACTTATGATGTTTTGGGTGAGAAAAATGATTAAAACTGTAACTATAATTAAAAAAAAAATTCAGTGTGAAACAGCTATAACTCTCATGCACTGCCAGTGTATATAAATTGGTACAACCATTTTGGAACACTGTTGGCATTATCTACTAAAGCTGGACATATGCATATCCTGTGGTCCCATACTTCTCTCCTACGATTACATCCAGAAAAAATGGATATACATGTTCACCAAAAGATATATACTAAGAATATTCATAGCACCACCATTCATAATAGTCCCAAAGTGGAAACTATCCAAATGCTCATCACATAGTAGACAGAAGAAGAAACCATGTTATAGTCACACAATGGAATACTATACAGTGAAGGATTTACTACTACATACAACAGTACAGATGGATCTTATGAACAATGTTGAATGAAAGAGGCCAGACACAAAAGAGTACACACTATATGATTTCTGTTGAGGTCATGATGATGGTTACCCTTGGGAGAAGAAGACTGACTGGAAGAGGTTATGACAGGGACTTCTAGAGTGCTAGTTATGCTCTATTTATTGATCACTGACGTGTTCACTTTGTGAGATTTCAGTTACTCGTACACTTATGTGAACTTTATATATTTACTAAACTTTAATAAAAAGTTAAATAAACTTACTGATTTTTCCTAATTGTCAAAGTAATACAGTTGCTCATTGTATCAGCTCTAAGATATAATACTGCATAACATTTACAAAAAAAAAGTTTAAAAAATTCCCATAATCATGTCACTCTGCAATGACCATTATTATATTGATGCATACCCTATTAGGCTTTTCTATGTATGCAGTGTGAAAATTTATGAATATATATGAAAAGATAACCTAAACAGATATATACTAAAATACTGATAGTCATTTTAAAATTATGTTATATATGTTTCTATACAGCTCTATAGTATGGGGTATTATACATGCTGCTTTGTAAAATTTAATATACCAAAGACACCTTTCCATGTCAATAAATGTAGCTCTGCTATACCATTTTAACTCCTATATAATCATATATGGAGGTATCTTATCTATCCAATCCTCTATTACTGGGCATTTAAGTTTATTTTCATTTTTATTAGTATTAAATCTCTAATGGATATACTTTCACATACATCTGTTTGTTCCTGTCTAATTACTTCCTCAGGATAAAGTCCTGTCAGTTTAATATACATATTACCAAATTGCCCTCCAGAAAGTTTGTAGTATTTTGTTATCCCACCAGGAGCATTATAATAACCAGTCTAAATTTAATCAATTTAAAAAATCTTTGTCCATTTGGGAGGCAAATAATGATTTCTATGTTTTGAATTTGCAATTCTTTGATAACTAGTGACGCTGAACATTTTTTATACGTTTATTGGCCACTTATATTTCTTCCTTGGATAAATACACTTTCAATATGTTTACTTGTGGTTTATTTACTAATTTATATTATTATTATTGATTATACATATTCATGGGGCAAGAGCTGACCATCAGTGCCTGTGCCCAATTGTGGTGAGAAAATCAATACTATCAGCATACTCACCACCTCACATTGCAGTTATTTCCCTGTGTCTCCTACCCTCTCCCCAATTCTCCTTTCCCTCCCCTCTTCCCCCTACCCGGCAACCCTAGGGCTGTTCTCTCCCTCTGAAGTTCAATACACTTGTGATTTATAATACAAATAAAATTATCTGCAGAAAGATTTCTAAAAGAAAAAAATCATTTTAAGGACTAGTTACCCTGGAGGATCCTCATCTTTAAAAATTATTACTGTAATATAATGATAGGAGTTGTGGTTACTGTGAACCCAGTTTTTATTTCCCATAATTTTTGTTAGAAACCTTTGGAGGACTTCTGCACCTGATCAAAATAGCTTAATGATGCAAATAGTGAACACTCCCTTTGATTTTTTAAGTAAAAGTTGTTAAACATCTCCTATTATTATGACTTGTAACAATGTCACCACATTACATACATACCATGCCACTTTCCCTTGTAGACTGTTCCAAATGACCCAGATCCAATTCTCTGTCCCACTGTAATTTGCCCATCAGGAATTTCCCAGTCATCACTTGAATCTCGTCTACCAAGTGTTTTCTTGATAAAAATAGTGCAAAAGTCAAGCCAAACCAAACAAAAAAGGAAAACCTTATGTTTCATGGTAAGTACATTACCCTATGCCTCAGAGGAACATAAGTTAAGAAGAGAATAAGTTCTCTTCAAAAAAAAAAAAAAAAAAAAAAATACACACTCTGAATGGAAAATAGTTAAAAGCATGACTCCTAAAATACAAAACGAATTTAAGATGGAAGTCAGTATTAGGATGGAAAAAATTTACTTAAAAGAAAAATTTATTTATTGGGTATAAGAAGAAATGTATATTACTAAAGTAAATAAAATAAAAATTTTTTATCATTAGGAGGACTATCAAGGGCAACATATGTATTATGTACTACGTAATTGTGACTAGTTTTGGCTCCAATTCCCCCCAAATTTAAGTTAACATATTACGGTAACTGCTGACAACTTATCTAGATACTCTCTTCATCACTGCTAAATTTCCTCATATCTTATCTGATCCAGTCTCTTAAAAAAAAAAAATCAACACATACAATTATTTTCATAGGGTAAAGGACCCACCTATCCAACAAATACTACTACTAAAATTACTAGTTTTTAATACAGATTCATTTGCAGCAGAAAAGTTAATTGTTCAAATAGGGAAGAATGTCATTTGGTAGATATTTGAATTTTGGACCAGCCTTTAGAAAAATACTTAATCATGCTTTCTAAATACTAGTTTACTCTCTTTATTCTTATTTTAGAAACAGAACACTTGTTACTCTTCTAAAACTGGCTTTTACTCAATTATATCAGAGACAAGAGCAAAAATCAGTGTTATGGGAATATGCTTTAAGCAAAATACTATCAGCTCTTAAATTTATTTGATTATGGGAATTCTGTGTCATATATGGACATAATATATCTAAAAGGTGATATTACATTTGGCTATACTTCTAAAAAGAAAGAACTTAAAAAAAATAAAAGATATCATATACTGTTACCATTCGATTTCTGTCTTCTGATGATGAGGATGACTTTCTTTCCCGCTGAGGTCCTGGAGATTTCTGTAAGGCTTTCACATTAGTAAGTGAGCCAGGTAATGAGGCAGGGGGTGTGGCAGACAAACCTGTAGTTGATCCTAAATTAGTGAAAGGAAACATGTATCCAGTAAGCATGTTAATTTATCAGGGGGCAGAAAATTGGGGTGGGATTTAGACATTTTAAAAATGGAGTGCATGTTCAAATACAGACCTTTTAGAAAGGATAGGCCAAAAGAGGGACTTATTGATTAGTGGTACAATTTCTTTTAGTTTTCTGGCCAATTTAATGACTTTTAAGACATCTGGTGATACATACATACTTTCTCTACTTATGCAAAGTCTAAAAGAAAAACAATCTCCCTCAAACAAGAAACAAAAACTAAAAAATACCCCTAAGGCTTTTTTTCTTTGATTAAAAAAAAAAAATCAAAAAGAAAAACCAATTTAAAAGCCTATACGAGGGTACTTCAAAAAGTTCATGGAAAGAAGATTCATATTATCTTTTAATTCCATTTTCCACAAACTTTTTGAAGTACCTTTGTATAACATACTTTTAATCATTTTACATTACCTCAACAGCTAATCAATATTAAAAAAGATAGAAACCCCCAAATGGAAACATTTTCTAATAATGCCTTTAATGTAGAAAATATCTGGATCTTTCATATTCACCACTACATTTAAGTACAATCCCAAACTACATGCTCTGCTATCTAAGAGATATTGGCCAGTGTCATTGGTTCCTGAAGCTTATTCTACTAAATGAAGATTATCTGTTACCTGCATAACAAAGTTAATGTAAACAAAACCAAGCAGGTTTCTCAAAACTTTCTGAAATATCTCTGCTTTTGTAAGTGAGAACAAAGTAAACACCATGTCTGTTCCCAGTTAAGTTACTACAAATGCAAATATTCCATAAGCCAAATGAGTCTGAGAGGTACACTCTTTGGAAGTGGGCTCAGTTGGCAGAGTTGCATACCTTTCTGATGGGTGCTCTTCTAAATGCCGACTCACTGGCAAACATCCTAAGTTCACGTACAGTATAAGGCCTTGGTTCAGAGGGGTTCAGAGAAGTGACTCCTAAGTGGGGCCTAAGTACAGCTGAGTAGGACTGAGATGTCTAGGTAATATTTCCATACACAGAACAAAAATACCTCAAGAAAATGTTTTGTTTTGTTTTGTTTTAAATGATTACTACTCTCAGGGGAGAAAAAGGTCCACTATCTTTCAAAGAACAAGGATACTAACGACAACATTTAAATGTTAAATCTGCATAGAAATTTTATCATACTATATCACTATATCACCATGTGGAATTTCCATGATCTCATATGCAATTTTCTAAAGGCAAATGGCATCTGGAATGTCTATTAACTAGAGCACAATCCATTTTCTACCTTCCGTAGATAATTTTCAACACTATAAAGGCTTAAGTGCTTGACTAGGCTTTGCAGTTCTGATCTACTCAGTACCATACTGTATTACTGAGTTTAATTATACTACTCAGTACTGTATGACTTCCATCCCATTGTAGGGATTTTCTGAGAAACAGCTGGGCTGAGACAGCAAAAATGTGAAGTACCATTACTACATTCAGTATAAGTAACAGACACTAACTAGCATGAGTCAGTAAATATAATTCTTTTAAAATATTTGTGGCGAGATACCTGTCCCAATTTTGACTTAAATTTTAAAAAAGCAATTAAAAGTCACTAAAGTATGGCAAGATAAAATGGAAGAGTGAAATTACACTGCTAACTTTTTCCTCATATTAGGGCATAATTAAAAGTATAAATCCTCAAATTTTCTGAAGTATACTGAAATATCCATAATATCTTACAAACCTTTTTTTTTTTTTTTTTTTTAATTTTTTTTTTTTTTTTTTGTTTTTTTTTTTTTTTTTTTTTTTTTCGCTGA
>NW_007728065.1:161440-167521 GCF_000696425.1 Galeopterus variegatus | reverse complement strand
AAAACTTTTTTTTTTTTTTTTTTTTAAATAGCTTCCTACCTTTGATATAAAATATACACGTCCTGCACTGGGTGGGTGGGAGTGGGGTGCATAAGACAAAAAACACTGCTGATATATAATCTCCAAAAAAAGCCAAAAGCCTAATAAAATCTCATAATAGGGTTTCCATTTACATTTTTACTTTCTTACAAATCCACAAAAATTGTTAATAAATACTAATAGTCATCAAAGTTATCACTTAAATGCATTAAAATAAAAGAAATCCATATTGGAGATCCCCACATACACCTTGTTTATTCCCACCAAGTTTAAGAAGTTATCAAGACCAAGAAGTAATAAGATAACAAAAAACAAGATGGAAATCTCAGCTCAGCATTTTCTTTCTTTCAAAAATTTATGACAGACAGCACACAGAAAGCTTGTGGTAGTGAGCATGTGTGAGAAGCACATTCAGAGCATTCCAGCCAGGCCAAGCAGAAATTTAGTACTGAAAACTCTCACACTTACAAACACACGCTGTGAGGGTGAGGCACAAACAGCATCTGTAGTTTATGTTTAATTTGCTTTGGGTGAAAACAAGAAAGAAGAGCCCAACTACCTCTGAACACTGGGCCAGGCTCAAAATCAAACACTATTTCACTGGGGACAGAATGTAGTAGGGGACTGGGAGTCCGGGATTGGTATTTCCGAAGACAGCGCATCAGCTGGTTCAAAGGGGCTGTTAGAAGAGAAAGAGAGGGGCAGGCAAACACAGGAAGACAGACACATAGAAGAAATGAAAGAAGTCATGGGGAATAATTAAGATGAACTGAAGCCTGCTTTGCAAAATAATTCTGGACGTTTAAAAAAAATCTGCTTTAAAAAGTGACTCATTAAAAAAAACCCAAGAAATGCCACTTGATTTTAGGTACTAAGCAGGCTGTGTTTATGACTAAGTTAACTTTGTGATGCTAACAAGATGGCAACATTTAAATGCTGGATGTGTTGGGCAAAATTACCAAAGCCACAGCTATTAAGACATATGAAAGTAAAACGGGCAGCAACATTAATTGGTGAATTCATGGAATAACAAACAGAAAAAAACAAAACTTGCATAACTGTGCTCAGTCAAAACTAAGTCCAGAGTATATAATGCGGGCTTATCATTATTTTGGTAGCTTCACAGATATACAGAAACATACCAAAAGATGGTTTATACAATGTTTACTCAATATAAAATATCTTTGAGTCTGGGCTTAGATATTTTGAAGCTAAAGAAGGTCACAGTGAAGAGACCAACTCTAAGCAAGATAAGCAGTTAGTACAGGTCTTCCTTATTAGATAGAAGAGAGCTGAGGAGATAAGTTCTGAGGACCTCCTGGAAGAAAACTTCAAGAAAATCTCAAATATCATCTCTTGATAAACATTACAAAGGGTAAATTCTTACAAAAAGTATTTTCTTAAGTAATGTTGTCTCATGTGTTGGGGTGAATACTAAATGAAAATTCTTTAAAAAATCTCAATTCAACTGCTCATTTGCTTACTTTAATTACTGGACAAATAATAGGGCAACTGGGCTTTTCCATTATAGGTCCATTCCAAAAAATGTACATTTCAAACACTTCTAGAAAGTTGAAGGGAAGTGGTTGATAATGTCTGAGAGGAACATTAAAAACTGAGAAGCTGTGGCAGGCAATCAAGTGACTCCCCCTGAGAATGATTTAGCAAAGTTAAATTTTATCTGATTCTAAATGCCATCTTTAACTATCAGTTGAGCCCTTAAAAGAAATTTAGCAATTCCAGCTTTGCAGATGGCTAGAAATTAATAAAGTGGGTAAAATAATTAAGGCTCTCTCCTTGATACAGTATTGAAAAACTGTAGATGGTACATTTAAGACTCCCTTTTATGTTCTCTCATCTTCTCTACTATGTTATTTATTAGTTAAAATTTTATTAGAAATAAATGATAAATCCTATAGAAAAAAAATGAGTTTTCTCTACACATTTTTCTCTGTGTCTGTGTTTCATGAAAGAAGCAAATATAAAGGAGTCAAGCAGCAAAGCAATTGCATTTTTCCCTAAGTTTTTTAAAACCTGAAATCATTACTTACCTCCATCACCACGAAACCCTTGGTCTCTAATCAAGTCCTGAAAATAAATAGTAATGCATATTTATTCAAAGCATATGGTAAAAAAGCAATAATACTGAATTTTCTACTATACATTAATAGAAAGGTTAATTCAAAATAACACCTGTCTTACAATTACTTCACAAAACAGAAAGAAAATGGATTAGCTACTGAATACGATAAAATCTAAATTTTGAGGCATTTGCCAACCAAATCCTATAATGAAAGGATTTAAGTCCTAATCTAAGGCTGAAATACATTTCAGGCCATTCAAAACCAATGGCTTCATCAGTTCTTAAAAAAATTCGATTGGCACATATTAAGAGCCAGAAAAATATTCATACACTTTGATCCTGTAATTCCACTTCTGGGAATTTTTCCTAAGGAAATAGTTCATAAGAAAAAACGATATGCACAGAGATGTCTAGTGCACCATTATCCATTATACTAAAACAACTAGAAATAATTATTTCTGGGGCCGGCCCGGTGGCGCACTGGATAGTGCGCCGCTTGGGAAGCGCGGCGGCGCTCCCGCCCGAGGGTTCGGATCCCACATGCGGACCGGTTCCCGCTCACTGGCTGAACGAGGCGCGGGAGCAACGCTGAGGGTTGCGATCCGTTGCCAGACATGGAAAAAGTCAAAAGACNCTGAACGAGGCGCGGGAGCAACGCCGAGGGTTGCAATCCCGTTGCCAGTCCCCGGTCCGGTGCGGGGGCGACGCTGAGGGTTGCGATCCGTTGCCAGACATGGAAAAAGTCAAAAGACAAAAAAAAAAAAAAAATTATTTCTGTATTATAGTCATTTTGACATATTACAGTTAATTATGGTGTATGGATTTAATGAAGTATTACGCAGTTACAAAAGCAATTATGAAGTTTGAATCATTTTTTTTCTTTTTCTTTAAAATTTACGTGTACATATTTGTGGGGTACAGTTTGTTGTTTCACTACATGGAAGCCTGAATGTTTACAACATAACAAAAAATACAAAAATAAAAGTATACTGATTACAATCATAAAAAATATGGATGCATAAGGCCACGATAGAATGAGAAAAAATCAAAATGGCTCAAATAAGGGTTTTGTTAAAATTTGTGTTTATTTATTAAAATGTAGCTTTCTACAACAATATTTGTAAGGTGGGGAGTCTCTACTGGTAGTGCAATTTGGACCTTGATAGCTAGAATTTTGATTAGTTTGCTTCCTCACTTTAACTTAAATATGAAGGACTGAATGGCACCAAATATCCCTAAATAGGCTCTTGGCAAATAGGCAGCCTTCTGTCTAAAAGCTAAAATGAGCAAATTCTTTACAGATGTATTTCTATCATATTCTATCAAAGTATTATATAAAGCCCTCAACATTTTCTATAGAATAATCAACAAATACTCACATATCTGCAAACAAGGTGCTAGGTGTTAGGGGTTGCGTGGTTACCAATAAATATAGAATTCTGGTGGCCTCACTAACTTTCTCTGTTCTTGAGAGCTTACAACTACTCAAGAAAATTAAATTATATAAGAATAGTAGCTTAAGAATATAATGAAAGATATGCCAAATTTCATTGCTCCGTTAATTGCGAACTAAGTGGTATGAATGATAAGATTTTTAGTGCAACACATAATAACTATAGGACTTGGTCATTGGTGGTAAAGCGACAGAAGAAACGGCGCTCTGAGGTGGGGTTTGAAGGATAGACAGGAGAGTAGAAAAGCAAAGCAAAGGGTCTTCTAGACAGAAGGAACTACACCAGTTTTGAAAACCCACATACACATTGACCAAATTTGGTTTTCTCCACTCTCACAACCTACTGCTAGTACCAGCACAGACTTACATTTTTCAATCTCAAATGTGTTCTTAAAGCTCCCTAACAATCTTTTCTACTCATTCTAGGATAAATAGAATCTTTTAGCATTCCAAAACTGGCTATTTCAAACTTTTTCCTAATCTCTTATAGTTCCTTCTCTAACTTACATCTCTTCCCTTCAGCACGGCATGATAGAGGAAACAGAATCCATCAAAGAATTTTCTGCCCTGCCCTTTTATTTATAGATATTTGCACAGTAATATTAGCTATAATTTCTAAACTCTTATTATATACCAGGCATAATAAGCATTTCAAAACACTATAGGAGGTAGACACTATTAGCCTCAGAGTTAAGTAATTTGCCCAACATCACACAGTCAATAAACAACTACAGAGCTAGCTATATCCATCTTTAATTCCTCATAGCCTCTGAGAGACATCATTTCTAAGTTCAAGAAACTTTACGGCATCGGGGTCGGCCCGGTGGCGCACAGTGCGCCACTTGGGAGTGCGGTGGCGCTCCCGCCGAGGGTTCGGATCCCACATACAGACCGGTTCCCGCTCACTGGCTGAGCGAGGTGCGGGAGCAACACCGAGGGTTGTGATCCGTTGCCGGTCCCGAAAAAAGACAAAAAGGAAAAAAAAAAAAAAAGAAACTTTACGGCATCAATTATTCCCTCTCTTATTATCTTCAACCTCTCTTCACTGGCTGCTCCTTCTCTAGTTACAAATATGATGAAGTCTCTTACATGAAAAACCATTGTCCCTCAACCCTGCATCAAGCTACGGTCCTTCTGTCATTCCTTTATAGCCAAGCTTCTCAAAATTGACACTTAACCCTACTTCCTTACCTGCCTTCTTCTCCTCTACTAGTCCTCTAAAATGGCTCTCAGTGAAGTCAAAATGACAATAATTGCCAAAATCAATAGTCACTTCAGTCCTTATCTCACCTGAGTCTTAATGGCAACTGACATCAACTACTTGAGCATTCTTGAAATCCCTTCTCTCCCTTTGGTTTCTGCAACACTAGTTTCTTTCAGTTATCTAAAGCTAGACTTAGGAAGAAGAGCCTATAAAAGAGACAGAGAACAAGTCTCTGCCAGCACCTCAAATGTTCACCAGGGTTGCATTTTCCACTTTCTTTTAAATTTATATACACTTTTTGAATAATATTATTTACCTCCAGGGCTTTAACTGACACAAATATGCTAATTACTTCTAAATCTGTATCTCCACTCAAGGTCCTTATATTCAACTGCCAGTGTACTTCTAAACCTGAAAGTCCCAAAGACATCTTAAAGTCAGCATGTTCAAAATAAAAGAGAAAATTTTTGTTTCTACAAACTCTGTTCATCTTCCTTTGGTATTTCCTATCTTAACAAATGGTACTCTCTATTCACCAGAAACCTGGTCTACAAGCCAAGTATCTATAAGCCAGAAACCTCAGCATTATCCTCTACCTCTCATCTCTTTCGACTCTGTCCTCTACTATATAGTACAGTGGTTAAGCACAAGAAAGAAAGGCCAGGTTTTAAGCCCATTTCAAACATTTATCAGCTGTGTGATCTTGGGTATATTTCTTAACCTCTATAAATCTAATTTTCTAAATAGTAAAACAAAGATAATGATAGTATTTAACCCACGAGTTTTTATGAGGATGAAACAAAAAAAATTAAGTAGAGCACTCAGCATAATACCTGGCATTCATATATAGTAGCCATTTTCAAAATCATTCCTAATAATCTAACCAGTAATTCACTAATTCATTCTCCCTTCCCCCAACACACACACACACTCACTCACTCTCTCTCATGGCACCAATGCTATTACTTGAGTTTAAACCTTTATCATCTCTTGCCTGTAATACCGCAAAAGCCACATTATTGACAACGGAGCCTCTAGGTGTGTTACCCATTTGATCTATCTTTCACATTACCACCGAAGATTTTTCTAAAATATAAAGTTGATCACTCTCTCACACTCAGTTTTTCAGACTCCCTGTTACTACATTAGAGACTTTAGAGTAATACACAAAGCCTTTCAGTGTGGACTCTACTTACCTAGTTCATCTTTCACCATTCCCTAGCCTTCTCCTGAGCCCTGAAATCCTACAATATCAACTATTAATTACATCCCATGTAAAGGTATTTCGATGCCTTTCTACAT
>NW_007728065.1:151988-160967 GCF_000696425.1 Galeopterus variegatus | reverse complement strand
CCCCCCCCCCCCCCCCCCCCCCCCCCCCCCCCCGCAACTCCTATTCACTCATCTTTTCCATCTGGCTTAAATGTTGCCTTCTCTGCTAAATACTCTTAGATCCAACCAGGTAGAGTTTATTATCCCCTTCTCTAAACTACCATTTTATCTTTTGTGGTTATTTATTTATATGTCTGATTCATCCATTAGACTGTGACTTCTTTGAGGGCAAAGACCATATGCTAATTCATTCTTAATCCCCAACTGCCTAGCCCAGAGTCAACAGGTTTTAACAACAGGTTTTAACAGTGGAATGAAAATGCTAAAGAGTTTACACTCTACCTTGTAATTAAAGGTAAATCAATGAAAGTTTTGGAACAAGGAAACAGAAGATGACAGAGGTGTTGTAACAAAGTTATTCTGGCGACAGCATTAAGGAATGAGAATGAACAGAGAGAGATCAATGGCAGGAAATCCACTTAGGAGATTAATGTAGTTAAGTAGTTTTAGTGAAGAAATATGGGCCCAAATGGTGATGGTGATAAGTAAGAACCAGTTTGAAAGGTTCATGGAAAGGAAAAGGTGGTATCTTATGACTGCTTGGTTATACAGGAGGATGAAAAGGCAGGACATAAAGATGATACTCCAAATGTTCAAGCCCAAGAGACCAAGAAAACAGTGGTAAAAAGAGAAAGAGTCTAAAAGGATGTTAGTTTTGAAAGTAAAGGTCACAATTTTGGACATACTGAGAATAGACCTAATCTAAAAACATGGCTTGATTTCTCATTTCACAATTTCCTTATTCCCAGGTTTCCCTCTCCTACTTCTTTCTTACTTTGTATTCAGATCTTGCTAGCTAGAGGAGTATCTTATTAACTGAGGAAAACTAGCACCAGGAAAAAGCCCCCTTAAAATGAACCAATAAAAAGAGAAAAGGATTCACAGTAAAAAGTGGGAAGAAAGTCTGATTTGGGAATTAATTTTTAAAAGTAAAAGTAAAATTTATAATAAAGTTTTTCTTTCACATTTAATAACATTTAAGTTATTGTTCCAACCATACACTAATTATTAAAATAAAAAGAGAAAGAATCAAGTTGTTGTTGGTCATAATGCCAAACTTATGGTAGTACAAATTGAAATTCTAAATTCCACATCCATCTTTTACAGGACAATAACAATTATTTTAATAAAAATTTTAGAGGACTTTATTAATTCCCCCAATGGCCTCTATCAATCCTTTGATATTCAAATCATTCTCATTTGAAGATAAGACTGTTACAGAGATTGTGTCATAAGGACAAAAATCAGAATAACTGCATAATTGGCACCAATGAAGTATTTAACGTCATCAGAAAAGATGACAGGCTTTTCTGATCTGATTGATAAAAAACCTATCACTTAAAATAACTGTGATAAATGAAAGATGGCACTTATTTCTGATCTATATTATAATTATACCAGAAAAATAAAAAAAATACACTGAATGTTTTTAGTTCTAGCAATGCTGGATACTTACATCAATATTGACTGGTTCTATCGTGTTTATATGCACATTGGGAGCTGAAGAAGATCGGTCTCGTTGCCCAAACTGATTTCGATGATCTTCATCTCCTGGTCGGAAAGGCTGTGGAATTGGAATGGATTTTGAAGGAGATGGACTGGTGAGAATTTGGGGCCTGGAAAAATCAAGTCATTGGAAAATAAGATTCAGAACAACTATATAGAGATAATAATATTAAAAAATGGAAGATATAAAGGTTTCCTTATTTTTACATTCTCAAAATCTTTAAAATAAAGCACTAAAAATCCAGCAGTAAGGGCTTTAAAAAGTATTAATTAAAAAAACTAATACAGACCTACAACTAATACTGCCAAAGCCGCTTTACTCAAGCAGACACTCCAGGGACTATCAGTGATAACACTGATTCTTATCCAGAGAACTCCAGGGGAATTTACAAATGGCTGGATATTATCTGTGGTTAGTTAATCAGCTGAAGAAGTTCTTGTTCTTCTTTTTTTTTTTACTGACCGGTAACGGGATCGCAACCCTCAGTGTCGCGCCCATACCGGGACCGGCAACGAGATCACAACCCTCGGTGTTGCGACCGCACTGCGCTCAGCCAGTGAGCAGGAACCGGTCTCCACGTGGGATCCAAACCCTTGGCGGGAGCGCCGCCGTGCTCCCAAGCAGCGCACTCTCCAGTGCGCCACCGGGCCGGCCCAGAAGTTCTTGTTCTTTAAAGTTATACAAAAATGTTCTAGGCAAAGATTGATTGAATTAAATCTGCCATTTTTTTCTAACTTTGCCATTTTTTCTTTTTTCTTTTCCTTTTTACTGACCGGTAACGGGATCGCAACCCTTGGTGTCGCGCCCGCACTGGGGACCGGCAACGGGATCACAACCCTCGGTGTTGCACCCACCCCGCGCTCAGCCAGTGAGCGGGAACCGGTCTCCACATGGGATCCGAACCCTCGGCGGGAGAACTGCCGCGCTCCCAAGCGGCGCACTTCTCCAGTACGCCACCAGGCCGGCCCAATTGCCACTTTTTCTAACTTTGCAATTTCTTGATATCTGAAATTACCAAAATGGAAATTTTATGGAAAGTATTAGGAAGTTATAAATATTTTGAGAATACACATGTGTATTTCAGAACCTGAAAGATGTACCTGTTGCTTTATACCAGAGTTAAATGAAAATCCTGAACAAAATATCAAAAGACCATTTCCAGATTCAGAAGAAAATCCTCATGGTGCCAATATCTCTTGTATTTTGAAATTTTTATCATGCCCAATTATCGATACCAGAGACACAAGGGAATCATATAGAAAATATTAAAGCAAATATTTTTTTTTTTTTTTTGTCTTTTTCTGTGTCCGGCAACGGTTCGCAACCCTCAGTGTCGCGCCCGTACCGGACCGGGACCGGCAACGGGATCGCAACCCTCGGTGTTGCCCCCGCACCTCGCTCAGCCAGTGAGCGGGAACCGGTCTGTATGTGGGATCCGAACCCTCGGCGGGAGCGCCGCCGCACTTCCCAAGCGGCGCACTAGCGCGGTGCGCCACCGGGCCGGCCCTAAAGCAAATATTTTTAAAGATTGCTTTTTGACCAACCACCAAAATAGGTCACTTAGTGACCTATTTTGGTAATGTAGATAAATAACAGTCTATGATCTCTCACTAGCCCTAAAACGAACCTAAAGAGAACACTAAGTTCCTGAGAATAAATTGTAAGCACCTGTAAGGAGTCTTATGCCCCTCAGAAAGGATATCCTAGGGAGTGGAGAAGTGAGTATCACTCGATAGATGAGGTATGGCTGTGTCACTGAGCTCCATCAGAACCAATGAATGACTCAGCACTAACAAGGTCTCTTCACATATTGGTTATCATTCCACTCCATCTTATGTAAACTCTCTAACTTATCAGCATTATTTAGTAGTTATTAAGACACGCCAGAAAAACAATGTTGAAGGAATAAAAAAGACATTTTGTGAGAGGAGAGGGTTTAGAGAGTAATGGGAAGAAAATACAGTAGGAAAGGAATGGATAAAGCTTTGAAGGGCAAAGGAAGCCAAATACTGACAAAAAGCCTCTGAATAAAGCGTGTCAAAGTATCTGAACCATACCAGTTTATAGTTTTACTTCTCTGAAACACATTATTAAAAATAGAGAAAAAAAAATTTTTAGTTTTTGACAGAGCTGTCTTTATTTATTGCTTTAGGCAGCCAAATATATGGCCTTTCCTTTGCTAATGAATTTTGGGAGTAGGTAAAAGAATGTAAAAATGATATGTTAAAAAAAAAAGTTTTGGAAAGTGCACTGACTGTTAACTATTTATAGGCTGATTTAAAGTCTCAAAGGACTTAAAAATGGAAAAAGACTGAATTAACTAGAACTGTATAGGATAGTCTAATTAATATAATGATTGATCTGGTATAGGTGGAAGTGTCAATAAGTCATTGCTGAAATTTACTAAGCTACGACTATGACAGAAACGACTATGAAATCAGAAATGTGTATGGCAAAGAATGTTGGTCCAGAAGCAAGAAAAACAAAAACCTACATTTAACATGTAAGTTTCATTATCATATCTAAAGAAAGGAATGCCTACATTAGAAAATGAGGATATCTGCCCATTACACAAAATCAGCCAGACTAAGTTTGGCAGTTGGTATCTAATACCGCCCTGGGGAAAAGTGTGCCTTAGTCCACAAAGTCCACTTATCTAGCAGCCTTGAGGACAAGTATATGTTATAATTATAGAGAATACTTCAAGTTACCATACCCCGATGTCACTAAATATCTGAACCACAACCTAATTCCCTCCTTAACAAAAATAATCTTCTGATTATACCCATAAATATCTTCCATGAGAGGAGTGAGTGCTGGTCCATCCAACAGAAGTAGTCTGTTTCATATAACAGGTGTATTTCTCACTGAAATAAATTACCTGGTATTCTGATTTAGTCTTTTCTGATTTTGTTTAATGTAAACAAGTATATCCCTAACTCTCATCATTTCTGGGAACTGATGAAACTGAGTTTCCCTACCAGGAAATATTTACCTGGACCAAGGTAATTTATACCCTGTCAAGTATCCTGGCAGTCAGCAAACTGGCTTTTTCCTGATGATACCTTTACCTATCTTGCTGCAATCCTCTTTAAAGTAGTACCAAATTAAAAATAAAAAGAATATTAGGGTTGGCTGGTTAGCTCAGTTGATTAGAGCGCAGTGTTATAATACCAACATCAAGTGTTTGGATCCCTGTACTGGCCAGCCGCCCCCCAAAAATAATAAAATAAATAAATAAATGGAAAGAATTTTAACTTTAACACCCTTTAATAAATTACCAGTTAGTTTAGATCTCATTTTTAATCTAGAATATTTGAAAGTTCTGAAGCAAAGTGACTTGTGTTCACT
This sequence comes from Galeopterus variegatus, assembly GCF_000696425.1. NCBI lineage: Eukaryota > Metazoa > Chordata > Mammalia > Dermoptera > Cynocephalidae > Galeopterus > Galeopterus variegatus. The sequence continues at coordinate 156,070 of NW_007728065.1, read as the reverse complement.
GATATGTAAATTTTAAATGCTGACCTTTCATAAATTTATACATTCTGTGGCATTTTTAAAAAGTAAAAAAGGAGGCACCTCTCACTTTGTATTGGAAACTGGAAACTCTGTACTGGAAATATAACTTCTTCGATATTTAATGATTACATCCATTATTATACTTTATTATACTTGTTTATACTTGGTTACATCCATTATTATACATTATTATACTTGTTTCATAACCATTATAAATGTTATCAGGACTAGTAACAAAACGCAAAGGGGTTGGATATTGAACAAGATTGGCTTCCATCTTTACAGAGGCAACCAAATATATCTGTGACACAAAAACATTAGAAAAATGATTTACAGAAAAGTTTGAACATATTTCTCATCATTTGCTTAAGACCAGAACCTACTTCAGTTAAGTTATGAATAAAATACTCATGGTATAGGCAAATGGTTTCTTAATTTTAAGATGACATTCCTCCACTGGAAAGCAAATGTCCTGGACCATTACCATTATAAATCTTCAGAGAGGCCAAGCTAATCTCACTATGTTGTTCTATAACTCTGTTCACAGAACTGGGACCTGCCATTAGAAAGGCATCTTGGTCTATAGAATCTGTCAGGAGGAAACGTCATAGCCAAAGGATTAATTAAAAATCGAAACAAACAATAACAACATTTTGATTTGACCATCTAAAAAACACACAGTTGCATACAGCTAATGATAGAGCCAGCAAGAATAAAATGACTCCACCAGAGTGGATAAATGCTACAACCTGACAAAGAACACCCACTCCTTAATAAAAATTTTTTTGCTAAATTCTCTAACTTATGAGACTTCATAAAGGCTGGCTTCATAAAAATCACAGGCCTATTAGAAGTGTCAACTTACTTTTTAAAATCTTTCTAGGTAGAAGTCTAAAGAAATAGCATTATGTTGTGAAGAGTGGGAGGAAGTAGGGGTAAACGCACAATAAATATTTCTGATCTTAACTAAGTATCTCTGAAATATTCTAGAACAGAATGCTATACAGGGACTCTGTTTTTTAACCATAGGCTTCCAAGCATAGCATAAATAATGGTGCCTCAAATCCAATAGGGAAAGAATAAGCAGACCTGTGTAAAAATGTCCCAAAGCAAACGAACATCCATTTAATTCATCACTGTGTCTTTTCTTTTCACCTAGTATAAAGCTTACATACATGATGCCTTTGCACTGTTGTTAAAGTCATTTCTCTCCTTTCTCCTCCACAACTTATTACTACTACTATTAACTTTTAAAAAATACTTTATAAATAACCATCCCATCTCTGCACTACTACCACTCCAGTTCAAGTTTTCACTGCTTCTCAGTTTTCACTCCCATAGCATCCTAGCTGGCCTTCTTCACCCTAGACTTTGCCAATCCATCTATATTTCACTGCTAAGTAATTCTTTCTTTAAAATCATTTTCATTAGGTTAGTCATCTTCTTGAGAACCTTTAATTCTTTTTTTTCCCCTTCTTGTGTCAAGTCTAAATTCCAGCCTAAATTCCAAGATTCTCCATAATTTGGTCTTACACATGGTACTTCTCAACTTAGATAAGCCTTTCTTTGCTAGCTCCTACACCTACCATCCTCATCCCCTTTATTTATGCTGTTTCGCCATCCCCCTATTACTATGCTTTTATTCTTAGACTCATTCAGAGTCTAGTACTTCTTTAAGGTTCATCTTCTTTACGAAGTTTTCCCAAGCACTCATTCTCTTTCTTTCTCTCTCTCACTATTCTCCCTTCTGTAAACAAGAAAACATTTATGTCCTCAACACATGGTTTAATATACTCCATCATAAACTGTAGATTTTAATTTTGTACTATATTTAAATTATTTGCTATTGTATCATATGTTAATGTTATTGTTATAAATAGAAGTCATATACTTCTAATCTAATTTTACCCAATAAAATGATGAGCACAAGGCAGGGACTCAAAATTATCTGTTGCTTGATTTTTTTCTGGACTAGTCCTGAAGCAGTGTATGTCAGCTTTAATCCCATTTATCTGTGTCAAATGCATGCAAATATCTGACTTGAGTGATAAAATAAGTTATTTTTTTAAAAAGTCCTTAATTTAAGAATTCAAATGTTGGAAAGATGTACAATTAACCAAAAGATCCAAAAGAAAGCAGTTCAAATAGCATGTCACTGAAAAGCAGGAATCAAATCATACCCAATAGAGTCTGAGGGGGCTGTAGAAGGGGATGATCCAGATGAAAGGGTGGTCTCTGCTAGGGAGGCCTCTTCCTGTGGTATTGGGTGGTGTTCAAAGAACTTGGAGACAAACAGCAAACTGTGAGGCAAAAACAAAACAAAACAAAACAAACCTAACTTGTGCAAAACCCAGAAGCTTCATATACCAGAATACAATACGTAGTTAACAGAAAAATCTGGGACCAATTCCATTTTCAGAAACAATTGTTAAAATTCAATTAGTTGTATTTTTGTCTAAAGGTTTATTAAAAATTATATTGTTCTTTCAAAGGTAAGCTCAAGGATCTAAAACTAAGAGTTCTATTGAGCAAATTTCTACATATTAGAGGGGGAAAATCATGCTTTATGGTTAAGGAATTAGAAGAAAAAGTATCTACTGCTAAGTTAGATTACATCATTATAATTTACATTAAAAGAGAGTTAAATTCTGTTCCCTCAAGTCATCAAGAAAAATAATAAGACCTTAACAGCAGCAGTAGCAACAAAGACACAAAAGGAGGTTATAATTGACTCAGTCTAATCTATTAGAAAAGCTCTGGCATAAAGCAAAGAGAAATTTTAGAGATATACTGGGCAAAAAGGATTTATATTTTACTCTTAAATAAATTGGGAGAAGAAAGTTGAAGAGAGATGGTGGGGAGAAAGAGAGAGAATATAAACATAATTTACAAAATAGCTGACAAAATCAGACCCACCAATCTGTGGTCCAAAAACATAAAGGTTAATGTAACTGAACCAACACTCCCTCTCCTCCCCAAAATTATCCAAAAGTGATTTCTATGGGCTAGGGGTCTTTATTAATTAAAAGATAATATAAAACATAAATTAAATTACAGCTGAATTAGAATTACAAAATGGGAGAGAAGTGCTAGCCATACTACTCGAACAACATTTTAAAAGAATTCTTTGTAACAACTGTACTGGACAGAAAACTTTCACACAGACTTTAAGACACACTAGTTTCACATAAAGAAAATTTAAGTGTAAAATGGTAGAAGAGAGTTTTTTTTCTTTTTGTACTTACTCAAGTTGGTCATAATTAACACACATCAGTGGAACCTCTGTACTACAACGCTGGTGAAATTTATAGCCACATGTTTGACAGCGGAAACCCTGGAAAAGCAGCTTTCGACAAAAGTCACAAAATGCTAAGGTGAAAAAAGTTTTCCGTACCTGCAAAGTAAAAAAAATAATAGGGAATTCAAAAACTTGCAAGAATCTTTTTAGAAATCAATACATTATGTTTAAAATAACAAATTTTTAATATATTTATATTATGAAAACTCATCTACTAAGATACTAAAATGAAAACTGGGGGACCAAGATAGTAGATGGATTATACAAATTTATCTCCGACCCCAATATCCAACTTAAAGACTGGCAACTGATTTCAAGCTTGACAACATAAGAGTAAAAGTAGAAACAACAGGCAGAAGGAGGGAATAGAGGTGAAAGGAAGAAGAGCATAATTTAATTATAGTACAAAGAAGGGCAGTAAAGGGATACTGACTGGTGTTGATGAAACAAAAAACAATGGCATATTTCTATTATTTAAAGTTAGAAAGGTATCCAATAAAGGAACAACAACAACAAAAAAAAGTAACTGGAGGAAAAGTGAAGGAGGATGAAGAACTGTAATGCTACAAATAAATCCTTATGGAATCAGTAATCAGTATATGATGTCTAAAGTTGATAAAGCAAGAAATTGTGGTGAAAAGATATTATTTAGCAATATGGAAATAATCACCACAAAAGCTTAAAACAGAAACCATTAAAAATTAAGTCATTTCCTCTGGAGGGAGTTGAGGGGGGACATAGAGAGGGAGGGAGGGGGGGAGGGGGG
>NW_007728065.1:107966-151905 GCF_000696425.1 Galeopterus variegatus | reverse complement strand
GGAGGGAGGGAGGGAGGGAGAGAGGGAGAGAGAGAGAGAGAGAGAGAGAGAGAGAGAGAGAGAGAGAGAGAGAGAGAGAGAGAGAGAGAGAGAGAATATATAAATGAAATTCACAAAACAGTTGACAGAATAAGACCCCCTGATCTGTAGTCCACAAATATAATGGTTAACTTAACTGAAACAATACTACCTCCCCTCCCAAAAACATCCAAAAGTGATTTCTATGGGCTAGAGGTCTTTATTAATTAAAAGAGAATATAAAATATAAATTAAATGTATAGCTGAACCAGAATTACAATTTGGGAGAGAAGTGCTGACTATCCTACATACTACTCTCGAACTATACTTCTAAATAATTCTCTGTAACAACTGCACTGGACAGAAAATTCCTTGCAGATTTTAAGACATACTAGTTTCACATTAAGAAAATTTAAATGTAAAATGGTGGACAGAAGAGAGAATTTTTTTTTTTTGATTACTTACTCACGTTGGTCATAATTAACACACATCAGTGGAACCTCCATACTACAATGCTGATGAAATTTATAACCAGCACTGGAGGCTAGCAAGGGATGGGGCAACAGATTATTTTTCATTATAAGCCCCTCTGCACTATTTTAAAAACCATATGCAGGTACTACTTGGATAAAAATGTAAAAAAAATTATTTATAAAAGATAAAACTAGGGCCGGCCCGGTGGCGCACTGTTACAGTGCGCCGCTTGGGAAGTGCGGTGGTGCTCCCGCCGAGGGTTCGGATCCCATGTGCAGACCGGTTCCCGCTCACTGGCTGAGCGAGGCGCGGGAGCAGCACCAAGGGTTGCGATTCCGCTGCCGGTCCCGGTCCAGTGGCGACACTGAGGATTGCGATCCGTTGCCGGACACGGAAAAAGACAAAAAAAAAAAAAAAAAAAAAAGATAAAACTAATACATAATTATATGCAAATCAGGACCACCCTTCCTAAATTTGCTAAGTAGGATAAGGGATAGAAAAAAGATCTGAAAGACAATAAGGACAACTTTTAACAAGTCATCAATTTGTTAGAGGATCAGAATATTCAGGTCACCTAAACTTAGTTGTGAACATTTCTCTATGCGAAACTTAAAAGGCAACATGTAAGAATTTCATGTCAAAAGCAAATAATGGACAACATAGGTCAAATAAAGAGAACTGTGCTAGAAAGAATTTATATGGCCAAAGCCAGAAACTGTTTAAAATGTATTTGTTCTGTAGAACATAAGAAGGATAAATTAATACCAAAATCTTAACATGGCTATTTCACAGTGGTGAGGCATGGGTGAGTTCTTTTTCATTCTTTGCTCTTTGCCATATATTCTCAATTCATTTCAGTTTTCCAAAGTTTCGATCAAACGATAGTAAGAAATATATTTTACATTATGACCCAGAACATATATATCTGTATTTATTTATAAACAATACTTACCCTGACTATATACATTGTATATCAGAATTTTCTAATCTAAATTATTACATGATACATAATTTTCTAATCTATTTTCTCATGATACATTAAATCGAGTTCAACACCAATACCCTATTTTCAATAAACATATATTTAATGAATAAAATTATTAAAAAATGTTTCATCAAGAAAATTTTATTCTGACACATAATCCACTCTAGCTTTTTGGGAACATTTAAATTGTTATAAAAGTGGCTCTTGTTTTTTTTTCACTTTTTCTATGTATCACTTTCTAGGAGATTAAAAAAAGGCAAGTACTTGTTTCTAACTTTCTTCCTTTTCCATTTGTCTCTGGATACACGAGGAATGAAAAAAATCTCTAATATTTTTATGCGGCCACTATTTAACAAACCAAGCATGTTTTATACAGCTAGCAGAATCTCAGGAAAAAGAGCACGGAAAAATAAAAAATGTTTTCATAAGTATCAGCATTTTTGAGTCATCTGATCCTGTTTGCTAACTGCTCATACCCTCACTTACCTGAAAACGTGTTCAGTTTCATGAAGCCCTCAATTTCTATTCCTTCATTAATCTACTTAATTGTAGCATTTCTTCCTGTCATTGGCTGACATTTTAAAACTACACGTAACTGGATGTTTGTGTATCGAAAGGAGAGAAAAATGAGACAAGGAAGGGGAAGAGGAAGAAAAGTAGGGAGGACAGTCAAATATCTGAGGGGAAGAAAACATGTGGATATGCACTTGAGTATAAATTTTAAGCTTGTATCTGTAAGTACACCTTTGTCAATAAAGGCACATGAAGATATATCTTTCTTTTTGGCCACAGCTTATGATTAATCTGGAAATTGAAAATAACTAAACATGTATGGTAAATTAGTGGGAGGCATAGGCCAGGCAATTTGCATGAATTAATTTGTAAGGTGTGGGGCTGTGTGAAGGATGGCATAGCATCTGTTTCAAATATTGTTTCTCTACTCTCTCCCCTCCACTAGTTCCCAGGGATTCTTGGGATGTAGACAAATACTGAAGGAACTGCTTTTATAACAGACACTATAAAACCAGGAGGCATAAAGCAGCACTCCTTGAATAGCCAGTGAAAATCCAGCACGGAGAAGCAAAGAGAGGAACACTTTTTCTATTCTGAGCAGAACACAGGCTTTTTAAATCTTGCCTGTCATGGCACTCATTCTATAAGACAAATCTAATCATACTTCTCCCCTGCTTACAACTATTACATTTCTAACTATTTTAGAGAAAAGTCTAAATCTTTAACCTGCTTACAGGGATTTTCATGAGCTGAACTCTGCTGATTGTACCCCTAACTACTGCCGCACTGTGAACATCCCCTCCCCCAGCCATGGACCATCCATTCTGAACTTCTTTCAACCTTTCAATACTTCAAAGGTCACATGCTTTCTTGTTGTTTCCTCTGCCTAGAGTATTCTTTACTTGATATTTACTTCCTCATCCATCAGGCCTAAGCTTAGATATTTCTTACTTTGGGAAATCTTTCCGGCTCTTCAAAGGCCAGGTTAGAACTCTCTGTGCATCTGTAGAAATTTATACATACACAGTATTTAAGAATGTTTATGAAAATTTCTTATTAAATTTTCTTTTTCTCTACTCTAAGGCAGGGATGCTGTCTGTCTTTGTTATATCCCTAGATATGACACTATGTTGACAAATGGAAGGTTCTCAAAAAAAAAATTACTGGCAGGTCTCTGTGTTGGGAAGATTTTCATACTCTGGAATTAACATGCAGTTTGCTTTCACTACCGTTTTTGGCAAAGACCTTCCCAAGGCACCATATTAATACTATTTCTCATGCTTAGCAACTTAGGTCTTCTTTTACCTCTTCATATCCAATTTCTAGCTAAGAAAAGTTATTAAGAAAAAAAGTAGTAATCACTATAAGATGTAAGCTCAACTGTTTTGTTTTTTGTTGTTGTTCTTGTTTTGGCAGTTTGTGGGTACGGGGATCTGAACCTGTGAACTTGGTGTTATACGGCTGCACTCTAACCGACTGGGCTAACCAGCCAGCCCCAGCTCAACTGTTTCTGGACTCTTAAGAAGTTAAATAAAAATCTTAACATTTATCCACTCAAAATTCAACAAGTTAAAAAAATGAACAGTAATGAACTTCCTAGCTCATCAATATAATATTTGCTACACAGTAAAATGTTTGACGTTATGTATATCTTACACTTGTCCAAAAGATGCCTTATTTACAGAAGTACAAACCCAATTTCCTTATTCACCACTAATGGAGCCCTGAAAGCACAAACCCCCAAAGAAATTATGTTATCAATTGCCCTAGAAGCCCAACTGGGACTGGCCAGTTAGCTCACTTGGCTAGAGTGTGGTGTTGGTAACACCAAAGTCAAGGGTTCACATGTGCATTGTCCAGCTGCCAAAAAGAAAAAAGAGCCCAGCTGGACTAATCACCAAGACCTAAGGGAAAATATCTGATTCCTAAAGGCTACCAATAACTATCCACCTAGAAAAAAATAAACTATGGTCAAAATTCCATATATATAAAAAATTAAGAAATGCATTCCTGCCTTAGAGATCACTCTAATCCTGACTTCTGCCTATCTTTTTAGAGGATAGGTTCTCAAGTTCTGGGAACTGTATCCTTATGTCTAAGGTGGAAAGGTCCCATGTTCCAAGTCTCATGTTGTTGACACTTAGCTTATGCTAGGTTCTAGCAAATGCAAAACCAATACAAAAGGAGAAGCCTCAAGTAAAGTTTAATACTCAGCACTCCACTTTCATAACCTATCCTTCAGAAACATTTATACAAATGTGCACAAGTGTGCCAAGATGTGTGCAGAAAGATTCTGCTTAGCTCCTATTTTTATAGACCATTACGCAGTCATTACAAAACTACAGTCATGTGTCATATAATGACATTTCAGTCAACAACTGACCACATATATGATGGTGGTCCCCTATGATTGTAACAGTTATACCATATAGTCTAGGTATGCAGTAGGCTATATCGTCCAGGTTTATGTAAATTCACTCTACGATGTTCATACAATGACAAAACTGCCTAAGGACACATTTCTCAGAAAGTATCCCTGTCATTAAGTGATGCAGACTATAAAAAGCTAGGTGTACTGACATGGAAAGATGTCCATAATGTCCTGTTGAACTAAAAAAAAAAAAAAAAGAATATCACACAGCATGACTCCATTTTTGGTTTAAGAAAGAAAAAGGATTGGAAAGTAATAAAGGGAAGGGAGAAAATACTTCAGGGTTACAAGTACGAACACATATTTGTGTATACAGAAAAAATTTTGGAAGACTCCACAATAATCTATTTTTTTTTTTTTGTCCTTTTTGAGACTGGCCGCACCGCACTCAGCCAGTGAGCGCTGTGAGCGCACTGGTCATCCCTGTATAGGATCCGAACCCACGGCGGGAGCGCTGCTGCACTCGCAGCGCCACACTCTCCTGAGTGCGCCGCGGGCTCGGCCCCACAATAATCTATTAATCTATACGCATAAATGTTGGGAGGAACTCTAGGGAGGTATTTTCACTTTTTTACTTGATACACTTTTGCACCATTCAAAAAAAAATTTTTTTTAATAATACACACGTTTTGCTTTTTTTTAATTAAAAAAAGTATAACTATTAAAATTAAACTCTTTAGTTTAGAGACAAGTTTTTAAAGAACAGAACTGATTTTCAATTTAGTTAAGAATTGTCAATCCAAAATTACTCATCCATATATTATATGCCCTAAATAAAAATTCATTCATAAGACCTGAACATTTTCAACATTTCAAAAACACGTAAAGACACATACAAAGTTGTGAGTTGTAAGTGGAACATTCTCCAACACTTCTACATGCAATTCCTCTCCAGTAAGCCAGGAAATATCTGTGTCCCAGCCAATTGGTTTCTTCTCTCTGAAAAATGTAGACACAACAAGACTTTCTTGGTTATCATACCTACAAATCTTCATACACCTCATGCTGGAGATATGAAAATTGGTTATTGAGGGGCTAGTAACAGTGAGGGAGGTTTGGCTCCCTGGTCTTCCATCGTTAGAAATTTAAGTGGCAATAAATTAATTTTTAAGTTTACCCCAAATAAATGTATCACTCTTGGACAAACAGCAGGGTAAAGAGATGTACTCTTTTCTTCAAGTCAGCTCCAGAAAAGACCTACAACAGCAGAAAATGGATTGTACCTGGGGTCCAAAAAAAAAAAAAAAAAGAAAAAAAAAAAAATAACAGGTACGGACTTATCTATCCATACAAAGAAAAAGAGTACTCAAGGGACAACATGACCAAAAAAGGATTTTTTTTTTAGGATTCAGAATTTGGAGGTCTTGGAACAATGTTAGACACCTTCTGAAAGAAAAATAGTTCAATATAAAATGTTAATTTTGATAAATCTTTTGTTAAACTATGAATTTGTATTAAAGATGAGGGAGTGGGTAAGGGTCCATTATCCAAATAAATCATTCTAAATGGTTCAAAAATTTTAAGAATCTCCAAGTCCAAATAAAGTCATTTGATCAGAATAACAACAGTACAGTCAAACAAAATTATCTACTGTTAACTCCTCAAAGGGCCTACAAGATTTCTTCAGGCCAATTTAATATTTTTTTCTAAAGCTGATTTTCAATTCCGTAGGTTTAGGTAAAGATCCTACAGAAAACCCCAAAGTTTAATGTCTGGTATTTTTTTCTTTTTAAACAAAATTTCACATTACATACAAACCATACCCATCCTGAATTCTGTAAACAGCACAACATTCTGGGATTAGACCTCTCATCATCAATGCTTTCTTTAGACTGTCTCGGACTGTAACTCCACATCTTGCAGGTACCTATGGTATCATAAACATATGATAAGAGGTAAAGGGAATAAATTATATTTTTTCACATCATTTAAAAAAACTCAATAATTTACCTTTTTTTTTTTTTTGTCTTTTTCCGTGTCCAGCAACGGATTGCAACCCTCAGTGTCGCCCCCGTACCGGACCGGGACCAGCAACGGGATCGCAACCCCCTTTTTTTTTTTTTTGTCTTTTTCCGTGTCCAGCAACGGATTGCAACCCTCAGTGTCGCCCCCGTACCGGACCGGGACCAGCAACGGGATCGCAACCCCCTTTTTTTTTTTTTTGTCTTTTTCCGTGTCCAGCAACGGATTGCAACCCTCAGTGTCGCCCCCGTACCGGACCGGGACCAGCAACGGGATCGCAACCCTCACTGTTGCTCCCGCGCCTCACTCAGCCAGTGAGCGGGAACCGGTCTGTATGTGGGATCCGAACCGTCGGCGGGAGCGCCGCCGCGCTTCCCAAGTGGCGCACTATAGCAGTGCGCCACCGGGCCGGCCCAATAATTTACCTTTTTAATATAATGCAACTTTAAAATGTCATATGATTTACTAGGTCAGATACAACATCATTTCTACAGCTAACTTAATACTAAAAGGAAATTATAACCCAAGTACCTATTAGTAGTCACCAACTTAAATCAAAGCAAAATTGATTTTTTGGTCTTTTATTAAAATTATGAAATATTTTAGACATATTAAAAAAGAACAGAAAATATAAGAGTACCCACTATAACACATATACCCACAAATATAATGCACCCACCACTGAGAAATAACAGATGTCAACATTTAAAGCAAAATCAATTTTGATTCAACATTGTTCAAAGCTGAAAACTGTGTAATCCTTCAATCACACTGATGGGCCTTAAGAGACATCTTACTGACCCTAAACTTAGCAAGAAGAAAATACTTCTCTTAATGTGTATAACTGATATTTGTTGTTTAGTTGTCTATCATCTGGGAATCTGCCCTTCTCTAGAAATCCACACAGTACTAGACAGGCTATCCATCAAGAGTTACTACTTTCCTGGCTACAGATGATATGAGGTGGCTAATTAGTTTCCCATATCCCTGGCAACAGCAACTGGTCCACTGCTAGATATATGACCCAAACAGTACCTGAGTTCTTCCCTAAACTGGTTGAAAGAAGTGGACACTGGTTGAAAGAAGTTTCTGTTTCTACTATACCAAGAGGAAATAAATCTGGAGCCCTCAATGGCCATGTTCCACATTATACTGAGAAAATTTGGTTAAAGAATGAAGCAAACATAGGAAATAGAGATGATGCTGGGAGCAAAGGACAGAGAGATAAAAAGAATCTGTACGTTTAACATTATCCCTGTTCAGTCTTTTCCTTGCCTCATACTCCCAGGCGAATTTGAATAATTTGTAACTAAAAATGTGAACTAAAGTGAGGCAGTGGAACTACAGGGAGGTGCAGTTTATAGTGGGGGGTGTAAAACAGAAGGAGGGGATGTGTTACTTAATGACAATAAAATTAAACTTTCATTCATTTAAATCACTAAAGTATTTAGCAAACCAGAATTTTCCAAAGAAATTGGGAATTTTTATGCTAGAGAGCAACAAAATGGAGTAAAAGGTGAATATAAACAGCCAAATTTAAATACTATAGAGAAGAGGGAACAATCCAGAAAGGCTAATTAGGACCCATGATTAGAAACAAAGGAGAGAGATTTTAGCTCCATATAACCAGTAAAACTGTCCAGCCAGGGGAAAGTTTGTCATGAGGGAGCAGGCTCATCACCAGGAGTGTTCAAGAAGAGACTGGATTGGTACAGTTGATCCTTATTATTCATGGAGTTTGTATTTGCTAATTTGTCTACCTGCTAAAATTTATTTGTAATTCCAAAATCAGTACTCGCAGCACTTTTGCAGACATGTACAGAGCACTGGAAAATCTGAGTGAGCTGATGCATATACCTTCCCAGCTGGGTTGAACAGGATGAAGCTCTGCTTTCTTGTTTTAATTTTTATATTACGAGCAAGTGTCCTATACACAGCCTATCTGGTGCCACAATTTTCACACTTTTGTGCTTTTTGTTGGTGATTCTTCTGTTTAAGATGGCCTCCAAGCTTAGTGCTGAAGTGCTGGTTAGTGCTCTTGAGTACAAGAAGGTCATAATGTGCTTGGCAGAGAAAATATGTGTGTTAGGTAGGCTTCCTTCAGGCATGAGTTATCGTGATGTTACTGGGAGTTCAATGTTAATAAATCACAATGTAAATTAAATAAGGTGTCTTTAAACAGAAACACCCATAAAGCAAGGTTATGTACTGACTGACAAAAATGTGACTAGAGGCTTGTAGGAAGCTAACTGTACAGTATTTTGGGTTCCAGGGATTAGGGGGCTGATTCACCACAAGGTGGCAGTAGCATGCATAAACTGATTTGGGTGACTCTTTTGACAGATTTGCACACAGGGAAGTAAGTCCCTTACAGCATGAGACTGTCCAGAAGCTAAGCGGAGGGGCCACTACCCAGAATAGGAGGACGGCATCTAAGAGGCGGCTTATATGTCTAGGTGTCTTTGCTCAACATTCCAGCAGAAAGCCTCCAGATTAAAGAGCTCCAAAGGCAACAGCAGCTTGAGGTCTTTGTAGACCTGAGCATGATCTTGTCTACGGCTAACAGATATTGGACAAAAGCAATTTCGTGGGGTTTGCAAAGTAGGCAGGCTCTCAATGGCTAAAAACATGCTTGTCAAGATTATGTTTAAAGCAATTACACATGCAAAAACTTAGTTTGGTACAGACACTGTCTTAAGCTAACAGATCCCAGTCTGCTGTGAAGAAATAACCTAGGGGTCAATATACAGAGGCTATCTTTGGCTCATTTATATAACAATAACCTTTTATTTCCCCTAGCAGCAATGATTCAGTACTCACTAATTCAGTGTTTGTAGTGAATTTATAGAACATAACTACTGGGAATAATAAGAATTGGCTGTACCTTCCAGAAATAATGAACTGAAGGGAAAGGTCACTTTTCCTTCTGCCATTCATCTTCTGACTCCACTAACGTAAAAACTTCCTGACTGGCAACCCTATCTTTAGTTTTAAATCCCATCCAATCTACCACATCCAATCTACCCCCACCCCTTGTTACCACAGAACTCTTTCTAAAGAAGGTATTCTTAACTTGCACATATGTGTATGTGTGTCAAAGACCTTTTCTGAGAATCTAATGAAAGCCTCAGATGCTCTCTCTGAAATATAAAATTTCAGAGGGTTCACGCAACATGAAGCCCAGGTACAGACTACCGAGGAATCTATTGAACTTAGCACTGAATCCATTCTAAAATATAATCTCACGTTACACTAGTCTGCTTAAAATTTTCCTTTATATGATGAAATTCAGATTCCATAGTGAGGCATAAAAGGCCAACTGTGACCTGGGGCTATCTACTCCTCAGCCTCTTCGGTAATTTCCCTCATGCACTCTAGTAATGTATTTCAAACATGGCTGTGATCCCTCAAGCTTTTCTTTCTTTTTTTTTTTCCTTTTTTTGTCTTTTTTCGTGACCGGCAACGGATCGCAACCCGCCCGTACCGGACCGGGACCGGCCATGGGATCGCAACCCTCGGTGTTGCTCCCGCCCCTCGCTCAGCCAGTGAGCCGCCGGTCTGTATGTGGGATCCGAACCCTCGGCAGGAGCGCCACCGCACTTCCCAAGCGCGCACTACAGCAGTGCGCCACCGGGCCGGCCCCCCCCCTCAAGCTTTTCTACACATGCTAATTCCAGGTTGTTTTCATGATGAGGCAAGAGCATGGTCTTCCACTCTATCACCAAGGCAAAGTCATCAACCATTCCTTCTCATTTCATTTTTGTACACAGAATTTTTGTACTATTTGCTCATTCATGATAGTTCCTCTGCAACAGACGAAGAGATCAATGGAACAAAACAGAAAGACCAAAACAGATCCCAATACATAAAGTAAATGCAAATAAGATAAACACAGCATCTGAAATAGGGTAAAGATGGACTTTCTAATACTTGTTGTTGGGACAACTGGAATGAATCTAGAAAAAAAGGTTCATCCATACTTCATACTACATACCAGAATAAACTCCACGTGGATCCAAGATTTAAATGTTGAAAGAACAAAGGAAGAAAAGAAAAAAAAAGGAAAGCACAAATCATAAAAGAACTAGACAAAAACATGGCCAACGCCTTCACAACCTTTGAATGAGGAAGGCCTTTATAACTATGATACAAAATCTCAAAGTCATAAAATAAAAATATATTAAATTCAACTACACAAAACGAAAACATTTTTGGATGGCAAAACAAACGCACACTATAAATGAAGGCAAAAGACAAATGCAGGCTGTGAAAAATATATTTGCAACTTATATAAAAGGTATATTACCGTCCTGACATACAAAAGAGCTCCTGAAAAACTGAAATCAAGACCAACAACCCAAGAGAAAAATGAGCGAAGCATATGAAAGACAGTTCACAGAAACAGAAATGGCCTTCAAACATATGAAAAGGTGTTCAACTTCACCCAGAGAAAAGCACACCCAAACTTGCCAAGATATTTTTCATTTATCAGATTGGCAAAAATCCAAAAATTTGACACCATATTCTGTTGATGAAGCGATGGGTAAACAGGTATCTCAAAATTAAGCAAGACCTATGCAGCAAATTTAAAGGATCAAAATCACAAATGTAAATTTCTCTTTGATCCAGCTTACGTCTGGGAATTTCTTTTTTTTTTTTTGGACCAGCAAGGGGATTGCAACCCTCGGCATGGCATGGTCCGCACCACGCTCAACCAGTGAGCGCACCAGCCATCCCTATATAGGATTTGAACCCGCGGCCTTGGCGCTACCAGCGCTGCACTCTCCCGAGTGAGCCACAGGGCCAGCCCTGGGAATTTATTTCATAGATATTCCTGCAACATATAAGAATGACATATGTGCAATGTTATTCACTACACTATTGATTATATAGCAAAAGTCTGCAAACAAACTGAATGCCCACAGACAGAACACTGGTAAATAAACTATAGTACATCTAAATTACAATAAAATTATAGTTATAGAGAACTTAAATATTCTTTTTTATGAATGAAAATGGAAAATTTCCAGGATGGTCCACACACACATTAAAAACAAAATAAAGAATAATATGTATAATATGATGTCTCTTGCATATTAAGAGAAATGGGGAAATAAGAATATACATTTGTATTTGCTTACGTCTACATAAAAAACCCTGAAAGTTTGTGCACGCACACACCGCTAATAAAGAGTTACCTAAAAGGTGAGGGGGAGACTGGAAGTATAGGGGCAGGGACGGAAACAAGATTTCTTGATGTAAATACCATGTGAGTGTATTACCTATTCAAAAAGAAAAAAGGTTGTCATATTTTAAGGCTCGGAAGACAAAAAAGATATTTTCAAAATAAAATAGGTTTATGCCTTTCCTCCAAATTCCAAAACAAAACATGTTTGGTTAGATTGTCAAAGCAGCAATAATACTTCTTTAAAAAAAATTAAAAAGTATCCTCCCTTAACAAAGAGCCAGTAATTTAGAGTAAATTAAATTATCTTTTATCAACAGGTTCATAGTGATTAATTACACTACTCCACTTTTGTGTATGTTTAAAATTTTCCATAATAAATAGTTTAAAAAGAAACTTTAAGAAGTCATTCTGGAATTCATATGGCCATCAAAACTGTTACATGTTTAATTATTTGAATTAGTACATTAATTTGGTAGTTTAAACTCTTTTACAGTACAAACTATTATATGCTTTAAGTAAACTTCATAATATAATGAGACCTTATATAAACTGGCACAGAATATACATACCAATATACAGATTCTGAATACAAATTCAAATACATAGCTTCCTGATTTTATAATTTATCTGATGTAAATTCGTTTTCCAGGATTGTTACACCAATCACGATACTGTTTTCAAGGAAAAATTAGATATGATTCGATTACGACATGGCCTTATTAAAATAAAAAGAGGTGGCATAGACTACAAAAACTTCATAACGTAAAAGCGATTTTAGAATTAAGTATGCTTCCTACTCAAGTTGAATTTACCTGGCAAAGAACCAGTGACCACAGAATTTATAAAGGACATCTTTTACTGCTAAATTGCTGTCCCAATCAAATCAAAATAAAAACTAAAGCTAATCGATTACCTCACTAGTACTGCAAGGGGGGAAAACTTATCTAGCAACAGATAAAGAAGTCCTTTCATTGCTGGCAAAAGTTAAGAACAGAATTTATTATCAGTCAAGAATGTCCTGGACTCCACAGCTATTTCATTAAACACAGTAATTTAAATACCAACATGAGCTAATACTGTTCCCTCCCTACAGTGCTCTAACTCACAAAGCTGCTATGAGGATCAAATGAGAGTAAACCACTATGCAAAAGGTACTATTATTCTTCCTGGTTACAAAGAAATTGAATGTGTCAACTCTTTCTTCACTTGTAGATCTTAGGTTCGTGCTTTGCTGTTGCCAAAAATAAAGGAGGAAAAAGGGTATTCCCTGGGATTCTTACATTTACTATTATCTAATGGTATCCCTTTACTTTCAACTTATTTCACTAACACTACTTATTTGTACTAGTGAGAGTTAAAGTTTCTGATATTAGTTTTTCCCCCAAAATGGCCCAAACAAGAATTTACCTTTTCCTTACCCCTTCCATTCCACAAACATTTCTTACTTAATTATAGCACAACAAGGGCATGATTTTGAAGCATCTAATAATATTGGCATATCCTGTTCTCTTTGTCCTTCCTTTCATTTGTCTTAGATACAATCAGGATTAATATCAATCAACAGGTATTTGTTTACAAATCCCAGCTATCTCATGCTTTAAAAAAATACTTATAGAACATCTACTAAGTGTTAGGCACTACTCTAGCCACTGAGTAAACCAAAAACGTTAAGCTGGTTTCACAGAGCTAAACTCATTCCACAGACACTAAAATGAAGATAGTAGTTTTAAATATTTTTACGAACCCCAGTTCTTTTATAGCCTTTGAATCAAATGTGCATACTCCATGCCCCAGAAATTCCACTTTCAGGTCTGTAACTTAGAAAAACTCTATTACAGGGCCGGCCCGTGGCTCACTCGGGAGAGTGCGGTGCTGATAACACCAAGGCCCGGGATTTGGATCCCATATAGGGATGGCCGGTTAGCTCACTGGGTGAGCATGGTGCTGACAACACCAAGTCAAGGGTGGTGTTGTCCACTTACTGGTCCCCTTACCTCATGATCCCCTTACCGGTCACCTTTTGAAAAAAAAAAAAAAAAAAAAAAAGAAATACTCTATTACATGGCACAATGAGTCCTGTACAAGGATGTTCATATTTCAGTGCTGTTTGCAATAACAAAAAACTGAACATAACTTAGATGTCCATCAGTGGAAGAATGGATAAACTGGTATACTCAGAAGTTGGAATTCTCAATAATAGTTCAACTGAATGAACTAGGCCTACATGTAACAACAAATACAAACATGCACCTAGAAATTATTTTTGAATAAAAAGGGCAAGATGCTGAACATTACATACATAATTGGAACACTTCATAAATTAAAAAAAAACCCCAAAATAACAAAAAGTCAGTATTTGTTCATTGTAGGTGACTAAACACGGCTGTTTAATATAGTGTCTTTTATACTTTTCCATACAAATACTTAAAATTTTCTAAATGAAAAGTTAAAAAAGAAAACCTATGAATCATCTTTTCTAAATGCTAAATCAAAGTCACCAATTTTTAAACTATGTACAACTTATAAGCTTGGTTTCCATTTAGTAATGTAAAAGACCACTTTCAGGAGTTATCCACTATAACATTTCTTGATATTATAATCCCTTATTTTTTTTTCCTTTTTGTCTTTTTTACTGACCGGTAACGGGATCGCAACCCTCAGTGTCGCGCCCGTACCGGGGACTGGCAACGGGATCGCAACCCTTGGTGTTGCGCTCGCACCACGCTCAGCCAGTGAGCAGGAACCGGTCTCAACACGGGATCTGAACCCTCAGCGGGAGCGCTACCGCGCTCCCAAGTGGCGCACTCTCCAGTGTGCCACCGGGCCGGCCCTATAATCCCTTATTTTTACTTTCTAAACTGAGGCTTGCCTATCTTCAATAATTTCCTTTTTGGTCCCTAGAGCATTCCATTTTATTCCTGTTCTCTCTACTTCTCTGTCTCTTATTTTGACACAGGTCCTTACAGAACTTCTACCTTTCTCCATCTCCAGATGAAATAATTCTGGCTACTTTCTCTTTTCTGTTTACTTTCTATTATTAGAGCATTGTTCAAAAATCCTTATTATTTTCTTGTGTGAGACCACTGGTATTTTGTCTAAGCACACACATAAATTCTTTCTCCCAAAAGATATATACCAATAACCACATGAAAAGAAGCTTGACATCATTAGCTGTCAGGAAAATGCAAATAAAAACCACAATGAGATACCACTTCATACCCACCAGGATGGCTATAATAAAAAAGATAAAAAAACAAGTGATGGTGAGAATGTGGAAAAAACAGAAACTTCATGTTGGTGAGAAAGTAAAATGGTGCAGCCATTTGGAAAACATTATGGCAGTCCCTCAAAGTTTACTATAGGCATATACACACGGAAAAAGTGTATGTACACACAAAAACTTATGTGCACACATTCATAGCAGCATCATTCATAATAGCCAAAAAGTGGAAACAACACAAATGTCCATCAACTGACAAATATATAAATAAAATGTGGTATATATATCTAATGAGAAATTATTCAGCCATAAAAAGACAAAAAAGACACATGGTACAACATGGATGAACCTTGGACACACACTAAGTAAAAGAAGTCAGTCACAAAAGAACATATATGATTCCATTTATATGAAATGTCTAGAATAGGCAAATCTATACAGATCAAAAGTAGATAAGTGGTTCCCTAAGGCTGAAAGGAATGGGGGAAATGAACAGTGACTGCTAATGGGTACAGGGTTTCTTTTTAGGGTGATTAAAATGTTCCAAAATTAACTGTGGTGACGGTTGCATAACTCTGTGAATACACAAAAATCACTGTACACTTTAGATGAGTGAAATGTGTGGTATTTGAATTATGAGTTCAAGAAGGCAGGCTTAGTAGGATAAGCCAATTTTCAAGGTAATCAGGTGAGTCTAATACTTTTTTGGTTAATTTTTTATTGTAGTATAATATGCATACAGAAAAATATACATGAATGACAGTATTTTAGGTCTAATATAACTTAAATTTTCTTGGACTGGTAATACCTTTTACATTTGTTAACATTCAGTGTTGTCTAGGATCTCGTGAAAAGGAAGTCTCATATACTGTTGAGAATCAAAGACTTTTCTTACTTTAAGGTATTACAAAGTTTTAAGTGCATATACTCTATGACCTGGTAATTATTTTTAGGTATTCAGACTATAAAAATATCCCCACAGTGTTTCAGAATATATGTACTTAAATGTATACTGTAGCATTATCTAATTATCTATAGAGAAACAGCTAAATAAATCATATATACTCACTGTAAACCATAAAAAAAACAGACAGCTCTGCATCATGTGAAAGAAGGGTGTTAAGTACAAAGTAAAAGGTTAGATCCTTTCTCCTGCCCCAAGCAATGTCCCCATTCCTGCAATAATCTTTGCCTTCACAGCTCCACAATTATCATTCTTTGTTGAAACAGTATATAATCTCAGGCCTATCACTCACTGGGTGTATTTTTTATTTTTTCCCTTTTTTTTTTTTAATTGTGGTAAAACATATATTAGAATTGCCGTTTTATATAATCTCAGGCCTATCATTCATTAGGTCTTTTTTTTTCTATTTTTTTTTAATCATGGTAAAACATATATAAGAATTGCCATTTTAAGCATTTTAAAACATTACATTTGCAATGCTGTGTCACTATTACCTCTACCAATTTCCAAAATTTTTATGTCATCTTAAACATAGACTCTGTACCCATTGAGCAATAATTTCTCATTATCTGCCTCCCACCAGCTGCTGCTTTCCCCATTCCTGGTAATCTTTAATGTACTTCAGTCTCTGAAAAAAATTTTTTCTTTTTCTTTTTTTCTTAATTGACACATGATGATTATAGATATTTATGGAGTACAATATAATATTTGGTTGCATTTATACATCATGCAATGATCATATCAGGGTATTTAGCATATCCATCACCTCAAACATTTGCCAACTCTTTGTGTTGGGAATATTCAACATCCTCTCAACTAGCTACCTGAAGTGATACAGCAATTTGTTATTATGCCTTTTTGCTATAGCACACCAGATCTTCTTCTTCCTATCCATTGACCAGTGTCTCCCCATTCCTGTTCCCCTTACTAATCTCTAGCAGCCACTATTCTACTCTCTAATTCTATGAGATCAATTTTTTTTAGTTCCCACATATGAGTGAGAACATGTGGTATTTCTCTTTCTGTGCCTGGCTTATTTCATTTAACATAATTTTCTCCATACTCATTCATGTTGCAGCAAACGCCAGAATTCATTCTTTTTTTCATGGCTGAATAGTATTCCATTATGTATATATATTACATTTTCTTTATGCTACCGTCCATTGACAGATATTTAGGTTGGTTCCAAATCTTGGCTATGGTGATTAGAATTGTGATAAACATGGGAGTGCAGGTATCCCTTCGACTTGTTGATTTCCTTTCCTTTTCTTTACCCAGTAGTGGTATATATACCCAGTAGGGAGATTTGCTTATTGGGTCTTCATTTCTTTGATATGAAGACCTCATGTATACATAAAAAATATTAAAATCAAATAAAACTTGTACGCTTTTTCTTCTGTTCATGTCTTTTGTCAGTTTAATTTCTACAACCCCAGGCACAGAAATTAAGAGGGTAGAAGGAGAGTTTTTTCATCTCCTACAACGCCTATTCAAATTTTCCATTTCTTTTTTTTTTTCTTTTTTGTCTTTTTTACTGACCGGTAACGGGATCGCAACCCTCGGTGTCGCGCCCACACCGCGCTCAGCCAGTGAGCGGGAACCGGTCTCCACATGGGATCCGAACCCTTGGCGGGAGCGCCGCCGCACTCCCAAGCGGCGCACTCTCCAGTGCGCCACCGGGCCGGCCCTTCCATTTCTTTTTGATTCATTCTGAAAACCCACATTACTGGCCAATGATCCATTTTGTTTATGTTTCCTAATGGTCTACTTAAAGTTGTTCATTGTACTCAATTAAAAAAAATCTATATAGTACAGTAGTTAAGGCATTTATACAATTACTAATATTAATTCTATCTTCCATTTATTCTAAAAGTCTTTTCAAGTATTCACCTATTTTTTAATGACTATTTCTACTGTAATTTTGTTTAATATTGTATTTATTTTTACACTTTAATTTCATTTTTCTACCTTTTAATTAGTGCTGTTCTACTTTTTCTAACTTAAGACCTTTACATAATTGATTTTAAGTTTTCTTGCTGTAAATATAAGCTTTTGATAGCTATAAATTTCCTTTAAGTACTGCTTCATGTACACTGTACAAGTTTTGATATGTAATATTTTCTTCATTTATGAAAATATTTTCTAATTTCTATTAGAATTTTCTTTGACCCATGAATTACTTAGAAGAGTCTTCAAATTTCTGAAAACATGGTTTTCTATTATTGTTATTAGTTTCTACTTTAATTGCATCATGCTCGAAGACCATGGCCTGTGTTTGTGAAGATTCCCTTCACTACTGAAAATGTAATAAAAATTTTGTGTGTCCATACTTCATTGAGAAGATGTCTATTCTTTTATTGGTGGGTACAAGGTCTACATGTCTATTATATCAATTGACAACTATGCTCTTTAAATCTCCCATAATCCTAACAATGTGGCCTGCTTGATCTATCAATTACTAGAATAAGTGTATAGAAATAAATCTCCCACTAGGGAAGTGGATTTTTCCATCTCTTGTAATTGTATTGTTTTACATATTCTGAGGCCGTTCTTCATTTTACAGTGCTTAGAATTCTTATGTCTTTTTGGTAAATTGTTTTTTTTTTAAGCATAACCCTCCTCATCCTTAATAATTCTTTTTCCCTTAAAGTCTATTTCATATAATATTTACACAGCACTACCAGCTTTCTTAAAGGCTCTTCATTAGAAAAAATGCAAAACAAAACAAAACCAGATTTACTAAGGTATAATTGACATATAATAGACTGCAATGATTTAGAGTACACAATTTGATACATTTTAAGATTACATATATACCCCATGCAACCATCACCATATACAAGATAATGAAGATACCCATTACTTTTAAAAACTTTCCTGCGCTCTTACCTAATCCTCCCTCCTGCTCCAGCCCCATGTCCAGGCAAATACTGATATGCTTTCTGCCACTATAAATGGAATTACAAAGTACATATTTGTTTTTGTCTGGCTTCTTTCACTCAGCAAAACTATTTTGAGATTCATCTGTGTTGTGTATAGTTCATTCCTTTCTATTGAGTAGTAGTCCATTTTATGGATATACCACATTTGCTTAGCCATTCACCTGCTGATGGACATTTGGGTTATTTCCAGTTTGGGGCTATTACAAATAAAGCAACTGAAAACATTTGTGTAAAAATCTTTGAACACCCCACTCTCAACACTGAACAGATCATCTAGGCAAAAAATGAACAGAGAAACACAAGATCTAAACAACACTTTAGACCAATTGGACTTGGCAGATATCTACAGAATATTTCATCCAACAACCTCAGAATAATTGTTCTTCTCATCAGCACTCGGAACATTCTCCAGGGTATGCCACATGTTAGGTCACAAATCAAGTCTCAACAAATTTTTAAAAATTGGAATTATTCCATACATTTTTTCAGACCACAATGGATTAAAACTAGAAATCAATAATAAACGAAACTCTAGAAACTATACAAATACATGAAAATTAAACAACGTTCTACTTAATGGCATACGGGTTCAAGAAGAAATTAAACAGGAAATCAAAAAACTTATTGAAACTAATGAAAATAATGACACATCATATCAAAACCTATGGGATACTGTAAAAGCAGTACTAAGAGGGAAGCCTATAGCAATAAATGCACATCAAAAAAACAAAGATTTTGGGCCGGCCCGGTGGCGCACTGGATAAGTGCGCTGCTTGGGAAGCGCGGCGGCGCTCCCGCCCAAGGGTTCGGATCCCACATACAGACCGGTTCCCGCTCACTGGCTGAGCGAGGCGCGGGAGCGACACCGAGGGTTGCAATCCCGTTGCCGGTCCCCGGTCCGGTACGGGGGCAACACTGAGGGTTGCGATCCGTTGCCGGACACGGAAAAAGACAAAAAGACAAAAAAAAAAAAAAAAAAAAAAAAAAAAAAAAAAAAAAAAAAAAACCAAAGATTTCAAATAAACAACAAACCCTACACCTAAAAGAATTAGAAAAACAAGAACAATCCAATCCCAAAGTTAGTAGACAGAAAGAAATATTAAGATTAGAGCAGAACTAAATGAGATAGAGACCCAAAAAACAATACAAAAGATCAATGAAACAAAAAGTTGGTTTTTTGAGAAGATAAACAAAATAGACAAACCATTAGCTAGATTAAAAAAAAAAAAAAAAGACAGAAGACCCAAATTACAAAAATCAGAAATGAAAAAGGAGATATTACAACTGATTGCACAGAAATAAGAAAAAACATTAGAGACTATTACAAACAATTATATGCCAACTAATTTGAAAACCTGGAGGAAATGGACAAATTTCTGGACACTTACAAACTACCGATACTTAACCAAAAAGAAAGAGAAAACCTGAACAGACCACTAGCAAGCAACAAGACTGAAGCAGTAATCAGCAGTCTCCCAACAAAGAAAAGCCCAATATCAGACGGCTTTACTGCTGAATTCTACCAAACCCTTAAAGAGGAATTAATATCAATTCTCTTCAAACTATTTCAAAAAACTGAAACAAAGGCCACTCTCCCAAACTCATTCTATGAGGCCAGCATCACCATGATACCAAAACCAGACAAAGATACAACAAAAAAAGAAAACTATGGGCCAATATCTCTGACGAAAATAGATGCAAAAATCCTCAATAAAATATTATCAAGCAGAATACAGCAACACATCAAAAAAATTATACACTACAATCAAGTTGGATTCATCCCAGTGATGCAAAGATGGTTCAACATATGCAAATCAATAAATGTGGTATACCACCTCAACAAAATCAAGGACAAAAATCGTATGATGATCTCAATAGATACAGAAAAAGCACTTGACAAAATCCAACATCCTTTCATGATAAAGACTTTCAGCAAAGTAGGAATAGAAGGAAAGTACCTCAATACAGTAAAAGCCATATACAACAAACCCACTGCCAATATCATCCTGAATGGGGAAAAGCTGAAAGCTTTTCACTTAATAACAGGAATAAGATAAGAATGCCTGCTCTCACCACTCCTATTTAACATAGTATTGGAGGTACTAACCAGAGCAATCAGGCAAGAGAAAGAAATAAAGTGCATCCAGATTGGAAAAGATGAAGTTAAATTCTTCCTATCTGCAGATGACATGATCCTATATACAGAAAAACCTAATGACTCTACAAAAAAACCTCTTAGAGTTGATAAATGATTTCAGTAAAGTTGCAGGATACAAAATCAACATGCAAAAATCAGTAGCATTGTTTTTATACTCCAACAACAAACCAGCAGAAAAAGAAATCAAGAAAACTAGCCCATTTATAATAGTCACAAAAAAAAAAAAAAATTACCTAGGAATAAACTTCACCAAGGAAGTGAAAGGTCTCTACAATGAAAACTGTAAATCACTGTTGAAGGAAATTAAAGAGGACACAAAAAGATGGTAAGACATTCCACACTCTTGGATTGAAAGAATTAACATTGTGAAAATGTTCATACTACCCAAAACGATCTACAGATTCAATGCAATCCCATCAAAATACCAATGACATTCTTCACAGAAACAGAAAAAACAATCCTAACATTCATATGGATCAAAAAAAGACCCCAAATAACATTCATATGGATCAAAAAAAGACCCCAAATAGCCAAAGCAATCCTGAGCCAAAAAAATAAAGTCAGAGGCATAATACTACCTGACTTCAAAGCTATAGTAACCAAAACAGCATGTTACTGGCATAAAAATAGACACTCGGGCCAGTGGAACAGAATAGAGAAACCAGAAATCAACCCACAGATTTATAGCCAACTGATATTTGACAAAGGCAACAAAAATATACATTGGAGAAAAGACTGATTCTTCAATAAGTGCTGCTGGGAAAATTGAATATCCATATACAAAAGAATGAAATGAGACTTGTACCTCTCACCATATACCAAAATCAGTTTAAAAGGCATTAAAGGCTTAAGTATAAGACCTGGAACTAAAACTACTAAGAGAAATTATAGGGGAAACACTTGAGGAACAAGAACTAGGCACAGACTTTATGAACAAGAGCCAAAAAGCACAAGTAACAAAAGAAAAAATAAATGGGACTATATCAAATTAAAAAGCTTCTGCACAGCAAAGGAAATAATCAACAGAGTGAAAAGACAACCTATAGAATTGGAGAAAATATCTGCAAACTATATATCTGACAAGTGATTAATATCCAGAATATACAAGGAACTCAAGCAACTACACAGCAAAAAACCGAATAACTCTATTAAAAAATGGGCAAAGGAGCTGAACAGACATTTTTCTAAGGAAGACATACAAATGGCCAATAGACACTTAAAAAAAAAGAGCTCAACATCACTAATTATAAGGGAAATGCAAGTTAAAACTGCATTGAGATATCAATTCACCCCAGTTAAACTGGCTATAATCAAAAAGATAGTCACAAATGCTGATGAGGATGTGGAGAGAAGGGAAAGCTCCTACACTGTTGGTGGGACTGTAAATTAGTACAACCATTATGGAAAACAGTATGGAGGTTTCTTAAACAACTACAGATAGATCTACCATACGATCCAGCACTCCCACTTCTAAGTATATACCCAAAGGAATGGAAGTCATCATGTCAAAGAGATACCTGCACTCCCATGTTCATCGCAGCTTTATTACAATAGCCAAGATATGGATCCAACCTAAATATCCATTGATGGACGACTAGGTAAGGAAAATGTGGTAATATGTACACCATCGAATACTACTACACCACAGAAAACTACTCCGTCATAAAAAAGAATGAAATTCTGACATTTGCAGCAACATGCATGGGCTCAGAGAAAATTATGCTGAATGACATAAGCTAGGCACAGAGGAGAAAATACCTCATGTCCTCACTCACAAGTGGGAGCTAAGAGAGAAAGGAAGGAAGGAAAGACCGCAGTGGTGTGCTGGCCTTGCAGAGGGTGAGAGCATAACTAGGGTTGTGGGGGGTGGGGCGGAAGACATGGGGAATAGTAATAGTTGCAATTTGTGGTAATGGGCATGCTAATAGTATTGATCTGGCTATAACATCTTGGGCACAGGTGGTGATGGTCAGCTTTGTACCCCATGAATATGCATAATCAATTATAAAATAAAAAATAAAAAAATAAAAAAGAATGTGAATTGTCCTGGCTGAGCACAGAATTTGGGACGCAACATGGCAAATGTTCAAATAGTAACTTTTTTTTTTTCATTGAAACATAATTGTTTGTATATATCTGTGGGGTACAGCATTGAATATCAATACCTGTAGGCAGTATGTGATGCTCAAATCAGGATAATTAGTATATTCAACATTACACAATGTAATCATTTTTGTAGTCCTTTACCAATTTCTCACTCTCTCCCTCCCCCTTCCCACTTCTGGTGACTTGAGTTCTGTTCTCTCCTTTGAAAGTTCAGCGAATTACTGAGATTGTTGTATCTCTCTTTCCTTCTTTCTTCATTTTTTAGCCCCCACTTATGAGTAATGACATGGTATTTTTATTTCTCTGCCTGTTGCATTTCACTTAACATAATTTTCTGGAAGTTCATCCATGTTACTGGGATCAAACAGTAACTTTTAATATTAATAAGAATTGAGGGAAGAAAGGCAGAAGAAAAGAGATAGTTAAGAAAAGGGTTAAGAGGTTCAGATAAAAGGGAGAATGGCAGAACAACTTCCTTGAAAGAGTTTAATGTCGTAGACTTGTTTATTGACTATTCATAAGATCTCCTTAATTTCATGATATGGGGTATTTGTGAGTACTGAATATGAATAGTTAAGCTGAGAGTGTAATGAACAAGAACAAAGCACTTTTTAAATGTAAGCCTAGCCAGGATAATTAAGGTAAGCCTAGTTGATTGCCTAATAGTTCTTCATTTATTATCATCTTACATCCTTGAAGAGTCTCAATTCTCATTTTTGCTTTTTAAAGGGGAGATTATAAACTTTAGTGGTATTTGTAAATTTAAGAATTCTCTTTGCCTCCCTTATAAATACGAAGAGGCTGGTATACCTTAATCATTTAAATTCGGCTGAGAAATCTGAAAGGGGATCTGTAACAACCCGTTTTATGTAGTTGGTATCCAGAAATTCACACAATTAGAACTAATTTTAGCAGAGCCTGAAAAGAGGAAGAATACCGTGATGAAGAGAAGGGAAATGCCCGGGACATAAGAACACATTTCTTACTTTCTGCTTATGATTACAGGCAATAAAGAATTAATTTTGAAATCTCTGGGGAATGCTATGGTTTCCCATAAATAGTTCTGAAACACAGGCTGCTTCAAAGATAGTAAAATTTCTGTTCATAGATAATTCACAAATAATTTCACCTTATATTCCCCTTTTAAGGGACATCCCTGGGAAGATACTGCTTAATGACACTCCACATTAATATGAGAAAAATAATTTTAATTTCATTCTACTCAACAGAAGAAAGAGAAAATGAAATAAATAAAAATAAAAAAAATAAATTTTAAAAAAGGAGAAAGAAGAAAGGGTAGGAGAACTAAATTTATTTTATAAATTGATTAGTCATTCTGCACAATGAATAATCTGGAGTCTATTTTATTGCAACCAACTCTTGTCTGTTCATGGAAGAAAGAGCAGGAAGAGTACAAATAAATGCATATCCTTTAGAAAGCTGTATTTCTTAAATTGCATCAAAAGCCACTAGCTGACAGGTGGCAACAACATTCATTAGTTTTCAGTCTAATCACTAATGCAGAAACTCTTAACTTCTGGGAGTATAATGCCCTTACAATTTTTTTTAAGTCAAAAAGGAATTTTTAGAACACTCAATAATAACGGTTGCACTTTTAATTTCTGTTGTCTGAGAAAAAAACAAAAAAGACACTTTTGACTTCAGTTGTATTTGAAAATGTTTGTTTTTTTTTTTTACTAATGTCAAAAGCAACCATTATACATTAAAAAAGTAGTGATGCACATAGGTGCATTGTTTACTAAGTCTACTGACAATATTTGCTGTGTTGAGGATTACAGACTATCTATAACTGCAGATTTCTCTGCTTTAAAAGTTATTTACAGGATACAATGTTCCAATGGTGATACTAATAACGAACAAGAGGAAAATTATCTAGCACACTGAAAATTCAACACTGGATAACAACTTAGAATGGGGACTTCTCAAGGGTGAAGAATGAATCTTACCTGATATATATTAGACAATAAACAAGCTCAATTCTTGAAATTCTGATTTACTCTTAACTAGTACTTAGACTTGAGTCTAAGTTCAGCGAATTACTGAGATTGTTGTATCTCAGAGTGTGGCTCAAGTGTAACAGATAGGTTTAAATGTCAAATCTGACACTAGAGATAAGAAAATTATTCCAGTTAAGGAACACAGACTTTGGCACCAAATAATTATGTCTTTTCCATTCTTGTTTGAAATGGATGCCATTTGCATGACCTCTGAGTATGAGGTGATAATATACTAAGGTGGTAATATATTAATTTTCAATAACTTTTCTTTCTGAAAAATACAAAGAAACAACAAAATGATATTAAAAATTGACTCACCACTGTCCTCTGTTTGTTGGGCAGGAAGACTCTAACAATAGGTTTTTGTGGTGACTTGGGGTTGCTCCGTGACACATCTGTGGGATTTTGAAAAACTGAAAGAGATGAAGGTAGCACTGAAAGGCTAGAAGAAGAAGATGATGTAACGGTGTCTGCTGATGCAGAGCTAGAAACAGAAAAAACAGTTCCGTTCCCCAGGGATTCCAATAACTGTTGCTCTCTTTGTTGGAGGGTATCTAGCTTGCTGGTGTATTCTTCATAGGCCTATAAAACAAAATAGACTTACATTGAGTATTGGACTTTGTTCTGACAGTAACAAAAGGAAAAATGAAATTTCAGTCTTTGATTATATTCTCTTCATAATCTAGCTAACAGGGTTTTCAGTTACAAGTTTTAAAAAAAGTGCTGGAAATACTCTAAATAAATACTTTTCATCTTTAAGGTGATAGATAATGTTATAAGATATATACTACAATACACTAGAAAACTTGACCTATGTAAGTGTGATGTATGTATGGTCCATGGATATTAATTTAAAAAGCACAGTATTTCTAATTTTCTGGTCAAATTGTAATTTACCTCCCAAATCGCATGTCTAACCTAAGATAAAATACTACAATTCCTCAAGGATAGGTGTCCCCCTCCCATTAAAAAATTTCTTTTCCAGAAAAGTAGTAGGTACATAAAGTTTCATACTACACACACACTCTTAAAGAACATAAAAAGAAGCTGAAAAGGAGATGAGGTTTTAAGACATTTGTCAGAAAACAAGACTCAGGAACACAGTGCCAGATCTCACCATTAGCAACGAAGACCTCCTCAATAGGGCTTAGAAGATATGTAATTGCCGCCTTTTTTCTGAAAGAGCTATCAGCTAAAATACTTTCTTCTTTTTTTTGTTTATTTTTATCTTTTTGCTTTTTTCTTTAATTTTTAAAAATATTTTTTAATTACTTTATTCTTTTCACTATGGATATTTGATGACCTCCTTCCCCATCAAATACTGCTTAGAAAATAAGAATTGTATTTCAAAATGTGGATTACACCCTGCTGTCAAATTATGGGGCCACTATCCAACAGAGTAACTTCCTAGAAGTTTCACTTGACTAAGGCTATAAAGTCATATGACCATATAAGATATTGAATTCTAAAAAAAAAGAATGATACTAAAAATAAAGAGATTGAATGAATAGCAATATATATGTCCATAGTTCGTGCAGGCAGTGGTAATCCCCTTGCTCACACTACAGTCCATTATTTCTCCCTACTATCCTAAATAAACACAATACCACAAACATTTACAAAAGGGTACAAGAGAGAACAAAATATTTTCAAATAGCATTTCCCATGTCTCAAGGAGTTTATTATTGGGCTGTGGGTAAGCAGATGGATACATTTTTATTTGTGTAAGTGCTGTACATGAGAAATAAAGAACATTCTTAATACAAGGTGAGAATAATCAAGGAAGGGGGCCTTGAAAGATTGGCACTTAGATAGATGGAGGAAGTAGGAAGGAGAGAATCTTGTGTACAGGAGAAATTCCATAACAAAATAAGGAAGTGGGAAAGTTTAAGACATAGAGGAAAAACTATAGGCTGGTATAGGTAAATGTCATAAAATATTTAGGACATAGCAAGAGATCAATATATGTCTGAAATTTAAATGAGAAAAACAGGCACACAGGGAAACAATAATAAGACTGGAAAAGTAGGTAAGGGACTAGATTGTAGCAAGTGTATATGCCATGCTATAAAGTCTAAACTTCAATCAAAGGCAGAGGAGAATGAAAGAGAAATTTCATTTCAATAAAGGCCACAGCATCCTGGTATGCTAGATTTTACCACATAAAAAGGGAAAAAAGGGCTGCTTGAGTAAAATGAGCTATTGAAAAAAGGGTTGTGGGGATAAAATGAGCTACTGAGGTAAGGGGCCTAAACTGCCTCAAAAATCTCCTTTTCAACCTGCTAGTTGTCTTACCCTGACCGTAGATTGTTTCACAGCAGACCAGGGCATTATATACAAATCAATTCAAAATTTTCTGAGCTGTAATTTGAAGGCTGTTTAGCTTTCAGTTCCAAGGGCTAGTTACTTAAGGGTATCTCTCTCAATATGATCCATTTATTGAGACTTCAATCATTCAATAAGTACACACTGAGTGTACATATGCCTGCACAGTTTAGGGCTCAAACTTCAAAAATGAATAAGATCGGGCCGGCCCGGTGGCGCACTGGAGAGTGCGCCGCTTGGGAGCACGGCGGCGCTCCCGCCGAGGGTTCGGATCCCATGTGGAGACCAGTTCCCGCTCACTGGCTGAGCGCGGTGCGGGCACAACACTGAGGGTTGCGATCCCGTTGCCGGTCCCCGGTACAGGCGCGACACCGAGGGTTGCGATCCCGTTACCGGTCAGTATAAAAGACAAAAAAGGAAAAAAAAAAAAAAAAAGAATAAGATCAACACAATTCTTGCCCCTTGAAGATTATATACATGCAGTCTGGGAGACAAAGGTTCCTCCTTGCACAGATCAAATATTCTTACTTACTGGTATTTGGGCAAATACACTGACTACACAAAATTAACCTTGAGAAAAGTAATGAGCAGAAACAATTAATTTTCTGAATGTTATTTCCTCATCAAAATGTTAGCCATAATTTTTGAAAATATACTAATCCCTCCATTATGGATTACAAACTATTATTTTACCACATTTATCAACAGCTCTTTTTTTGTTGTTAGATACCAAATATCTACTTGTTCCACCTTTCTCCATCCTCATAGTTACAATCTACCAAGGTGTTCAGCTCATTTCACCCCATTACTCTTGCATTCAGTGTGAAATTTGATTACTCTTTTAACACTCCTGCCTTAGAGTTTCTTATCTCTAACGGCATTTATTTCTATCCTATCTTCAAAACCCAGAGACACAAACCAGTCTTTACAAGAGAGATCCAAATGATGACAAGATCTCAATTTGGAACCTCCCACACCCGTGTGCACACATTTATCCCACCGTCTTAAATTTCCATTTCACTACCACATTAGCCTGGTCAAGGTAACATTAATCCCTCAAACAATTTCTCAGATTTGGACCACTGCTGTCTTCCTTCCCATAATTTGTGGCTCACTATCTCAACAATGCCATTGGTAACATCTTAGATTCTCTGGTAATTCTTATTCTTTCATCAACTAGCTTGCCAGATACCAATTCTGGGTAAATCCTACCATTCAATTATTCCATTTTTTTCCCCCTCAGGTTACCACACATTGCTGGAGAAAATGATAAAACTAGGCCAATTAGTTCCATTATCAATTTATGGAACTTAGATTCGCCTGGTACTTCACACTACTGCTTGAAAATTTTTACTTATTTTTAACATATCATGTTCTTCACAATTCTTATTCTAACCTTTCCTTTAATTCACTCTGAAAATAACACGACTTTCAAATTTACTCTGAAAATCAGTCATCAAGTGAAAGCTTCCTTTACTTCTTTCTTTATCTAAACAATTCTCCACATTTTTTCCCATCCCTCTTTTACTCTCAATTTAGTGCTAGCATTGGGTATTTGGGGACTCTTCTGCGGTGGCCTTGGTCCATCATTTTCCCCATCTTCTCTTACATCTTCCAACTTTCCCTCTACAAATGTAAGCAGGTCACTCCCACATAAACACACATCTCAATCACCATCACCACCACCACCACTACCAACAACAACAACAAAATTCCTTTGGTTCTTCAGGATGTTGCAGGTACCAGATACTTCTTCAGGAGCCAACTTTTCAATAACCCCATTCCTTTTTGTCGAAACCCTACTATTTTTCAAAGTCCAATTCTAAGCCTTCTTTAATAAGATCCAAAAGAAGTATTCTTTATTTCCTCCAAAGCACTTATCATACTCTTCTGTATATTGCTAATTTTTCTCATCTCTGAAATAATTTTTTAAGGATTAAATGAGATAATACAAAAACAACAAATTGTTATAGAGACTACCACATAGCAAAAATCCAATAAATATTCTTATTAGCATTAATTAGTAGTCGTAAAAGAACTACTACCAGTAACTCTTGTTGTGGTTATTATTTTTATTACTATATCACTTAAATGAGTTCTTGACGTGACTCTACTAAACTATAAGTGAGCTGAGGGCACAGATCATGTCTTATTTATTTTTTAATTTAAAAAAAGAATCTAAGAAGACTTAATATCATTAAGATAACAACACTCCCCCAAGTTAATCTACATATTCAATGCAATCCTTCTCAAAATCCCAGTTGGCTTTTTTTTTTTTTTTACAGAAACTGACAAGTTGATCTTAAAATTCATATGGAAATGCAAAAGACTCAGAATAACCAAAACGATCTTGAAAAAGAAGAACAAAGTTAGAGGTCTCATACTTCCTGATTTCAAAACTTACTAGAAAGCTACAGTAATCGAGACGGTATGGTATCAGAATAAGAATACATATATAGAACAACAGAAATGAGAGCTCAGGAATAACACCTTACATTATGGTCAATTGACTTTCAGTAACAATGCCAGAATTCAATGGAGAAAGAATGGTCTTTTCAACAAATGATGCAGCTGAATACCCACATGCAGAAGAATGAAGTCGGACTATTGCCTAACACCATATTCAAAAATTAACTCAAAGTGAATCATACGCCTAAAAGTAAGAGCAAAAACTCTTGAGCTATTAGAAGAGCTCTTACAAGAAAATAGGAGTAAATCATCCTGACCCTGGATTGGATAGTGGTTTCTTACGTATGACACACCAAAAAAAAAAGTGCGCAGTAACCAAAGAAAAAATAAATTGGACTTCCATCAAAATTAAAACTTTCGTGATTCCAAAGACGTTATATCAAAAGAATGAAAAAAAAATACCACAGAAGAGGAGAAATATTTGCAAATCATGTCTGAACATCTACTACCCAGAATATATGAAAAACTCTTACAACTCAATAATAAAAAGACAAATAAACCCAGTTTTTAAAATGGGCAAAGGATCTGAATAGATATTTCTCCAAGGAAGATATAAGGATGGCTAGTAAATACATAAAAAAGATGCTCAATATTATTAGTCATTAGGGAATTACAAACCAAAACCAAAATGAGATTCCAATTCACACCTACTGGGATGGCTATAATTAAAAAACAAAACAATACAGAAGATGGCAAGTGCTGGTGAGTACGTAGAGAAACTGGAACCCTCGCACGAAAACGGTCTGACAGTTCCTCAAAATGCAAATTAGAGTCACCAAAGGACCAAGTAATACCATTCCTAGGCATACAACCAGGAGAATTGAAAACACATGTCTACACAAAAACCTGTACCTGACTGTTCACAGAAGTATTATTCATAATAGCCAAAAAGTGTAAATAGCCCAAATGTTCATCAATTAATGAATGGATAAACAAAATGTGATGTATCCATATGATGAAATATTTTTCAGCCAAAAAAAAGAAATGAAGTACTGATACACGCTACAACATGGACGAACTTTGAAGACATTATGCAAATAAAAGTAGCCAGTCACAAAAGGCCACATAGTATATGATTTCATTTATAAAGAATGTTTGAACAGGCAAATCCCTAGAGACAAAATGTAGATTCATGGTTGCCAGAGGCTGGAGGGAATGAATGCTAATGGATAAAGGGTTTCCCTTTTTGGTGTGATGAAAATATTTTGGAATTAGACAGTGGTGACAGTTGTATAACTCCATGAATATACAAGAACCACTGAATTATACGCTTTTAAAAAAGTGAATCTCATAGTATGTGAACTCTCAATTAAAATGGGAGAGAAAAATCTAAGGATCTACTTAATTTAAATGTACTGGGAAAAAGCAGTTAAATAAAAACTTTATTTTTTATCATTTAGTTCATTAAATATCTTACTGAACTTAATCTCACAAGATACAATGAAATCTTATAAACTGCCCACAAATGATGTATAATGGAATGTCCTGCATTCCACAGGAAGCACCTAGCTTCCAGTATTCTATTCATTGCAGTATTTTGAGGATAGTTAGCTTAATTCATCATTACAATACGTATCATTCTTTGTGTCTGTTAACCAACTTCTCATTAACCCTTCTCTCTCTCCCTTCCCCTCCCTTCTTCCATCTCTAGTAACTACAGTTCTGTTCTCTCCTTCCAAAAGATCAATGTACTACTGTGATTGTTTCCCTCTTTCTCTCTTTATTGTTTATTTGTTTATTTATGGATTCAGCTCCCACTTATGAGTGAGGACATACAGTATTTCTCTTTCTGAACCTGGGCTGTTTTACTTAGCATAATTTTCTCCAAGCTCATCCATGTTGCTGCAAATGGCAGAATTTCATTCTTTTTTATGGCTAAGTAGTATTCCATAATGTGTATATACCACAATTGCCTTATCCAGTTATCCACTGATGGACATTTAGATTGGTTCTATAGCCTGGCTATTATAAATAGAGCTGTGATAAACACGGGAGTGCAAGTATTACCTTTTTTTTTTTTTGACCGGTAAGGGGATTGCAACCCTCTGCATGGTGTTGTCTGCCTCACACTCAGCCAGTGAGCGCACCGGCCATCCCTATATAGGATCCGAATCCGCGGCCTCAGCGCTACCAGCGCTGCACTCTCCCGAGTGAGCCACAGGGCCGGCCCTATGCAGGTATCCCTTTAACATGATGATTTCCATTCCTCTGTATAACAAATAGATGTAACATGGTAGTTGCATCTGTAGTTGTTTGAGGAAACTCCATACTGTTCTCCATAATGGCTGTACTAATTTACATTCCCACCAGCAGTACAGAAGAGTTCCCTTTTCTCCATATCCTTGCTGGCATTTGTTATTCTCAGTCTTTTTTGATAATAGCCAGTCTAACTGGGGTGAGATGATATCTCAAAGTGGTTTTGACTTGCATTTCCCTAATGTTTAGTGATGTTTAATATTTTTTCATAACCTGTTGGCCATTTGTATGTCCTCCTTTGAGAAATATCTGTTCAGTTCCTTTGCCCATTTTTTAACTGGATTTTTTACTGTAAAGTTGTTTGAGTTCCTTGCATATTCTGGATATTAATTCCTTGTCGGATGCATAGTCTGCAAATATTTTCACCCATTCTGCAGGTTGTCTTTTCACTCTGTTGATTGTTTCTTTTGTTGTGCAGAAGCTTTTTACTTTGATATAATCCCATTTATTTTTCCTTTTGTTGTCTGTACTTTTGGGGTCTTATTCATAAAGTCTTTGTCCATTCCTACATCCTGGAGTGTTTCCCCTACATTTTCTTCTAGGAGTTTTAAAGTTTCAGGTCTTGTATTTAAGTATGTAACTTATTTTGAGTTGATTTTGGCATATGGCTTTGAGTTCCTTGCATATTCTGGATATTAATTCCTTGTCGGATGCATAGTCTGCAAATATTTTCACCCATTCTGCAGGTTGTCTTTTCACTCTGTTGATTGTTTCTTTTGTTGTGCAGAAGCTTTTTACTTTGATATAATCCCATTTATTTTTCCTTTTGTTGTCTGTACTTTTGGGGTCTTATTCATAAAGTCTTTGTCCATTCCTACATCCTGGAGTGTTTCCCCTACGTTTTCTTCTAGGAGTTTTAAAGTTTCAGGTCTTGTATTTAAGTATGTAACTTATTTTGAGTTGATTTTGGCATATGGCGAGAGGTACGGGTCTAGTTTCATCCTTCTACATATGGATATCCAGTTTTCCCAGCACCATTTATTGAACAGGTACTCCTTTCCCCATTGTATGTTCTTGGTGCACTTGTCAAAGATCCATTGGTTGTAAACTGATTTCTGGGTTCTCTATTCTGTTCCATTGATCCATGTGTCGGTGTTTATGCCAGTACTATGCTGATGCTGTCTTGGTTACTATAGCTTTGTAATATAGCTTTAAGTCAGGAAATGTAATGCCTCCTGCTTTATTATTATTATTTTGCTCAGGATTGTT
The DNA here is from genome assembly GCF_000696425.1 of Galeopterus variegatus. NCBI lineage: Eukaryota > Metazoa > Chordata > Mammalia > Dermoptera > Cynocephalidae > Galeopterus > Galeopterus variegatus. The sequence continues at coordinate 118,667 of NW_007728065.1, read as the reverse complement.
TTAGCTATTTGTTGTCTTCTGTTGTTCCATATTTAAAGAAGAATTTATACCAATTCTTTCCAAACTATTCCAAAAAATGGAAACAGAGGCCATTCTCCCAAACTCATTCTATGAGGCCAGCATCACCATGATACCAAAACCATACAAATACACAACAAAAAAAGAAAACTACAGGCCAATATTCTTGATGAACACAGACACAAAAATCCTCAACAAAATACTAGCAAACAGAATACAGTAATACATCAAAAAGATTACAAATCATGATCAAGTGGGATTCATCCCAGGGATGCAAGGATGGTTCAACATATGCAAATCAATAAATGTGGTACACCCATCAACAAAATCAAGAACAAAAACCATATGATCATCTCAATAGACAGAGAAAAAGCATATGACAAAATTTAATATCCCTTCATGATAAAGACTCTCAACAAATTAGGTACAGAAGGAAGGTATTAGCTGGCTGGTTTAGCTCAGTTGGTTAGAGCACAGCCTTGTGACACCAAGGTCACAGGTTCGAGTCCCCACATCAGCCAGCTGCCAGAAAAAACAAGAAAGTGACATTTTGGGGCCGGCCCGTGGCTCACTCGGGAGAGTGTGGTGCTGATAACACCAAGGCCGCGGGTTTGGATCCCATATAGGGATGGCCGGTTGGCTCACTGGGTGAGCGTGGTGCTGACAACACCAAGTCGAGGGTTAAGATCCCCTTACCGGTCATCTTTAAAAAAAAAAAAAAGAAGGAAGGTATCACAACACAATAAAAGGCATATACGACAAACCCACTCCCAATATCATCCAGAAATATCAGCTTTTCCTGTAAGAACAAGGTGAGGATGCCCACTCTCACCACTCCTATTTAACATACTATTGGAAGTACTTGACAGAGCAATTAGACAAGAGAAAGAAATAAAAGGGCATCCAAATAGGAAAAGGCAAAGTCAAATTGTCCCTGTTTGCAGATGACATGATTCTATACATAGAAAACTTCAGAGACCAAAAAACTACCAAAAAACTCTTAGAGCTGATAAACAAATTCAGTAAGGTTGTAGGATACAAAATCAATATACAAAAACTATTATCACTTTTACACTCAACAACAAACTAACAGAAAAAGAAATCAAGAAAGCAAGCTCATTTCCAATAGTCACCAAAAAAATATAATAGGAATAAATCAAACCAAGAAGGTGAACGATTTGTACAATGAGAACTACACACCACTGCTGAAAGAAATTAAACAGGTCACCTAAAGATGGAAAGACATTCCTTGTTCATGGACTGGAAGAATCAATGTAATGAAAATGTCCATACTATCCAAAGCCATCTACAGATTAAATGCAGTCCCCATGAAAATACCAATGACTTTCTTCACAGTAATAGAAAAAAATAATCCTATCATTGCAGTATTTGATGAAATGCCTCTGCATTATTCTGGGTTCTACACAGACTAAAGATCAGAAAGGCTGTCAAGCATCATAGGAGTAATATAGTGATCCAAAGCACAGGCTCTGAATTAGAATGCCTGCCTTCAGACTTTGGCTATATCATTTATTAGGTGTGTAACCTTGGCCATATTATTATTAAACCCCTTTGTGCCTGAGTTTTTTTCATCTATAAAATGGAAGTGAAAATAGTAACTATAACTGAAAGGGTGGTTGAGGATTAAATGAATTACTGTATGCTTAAAACAGTGCCTTGTACATAGCAAGTACTCAGTAAATGGTAGGAGTTATTACTGTCTTCATCAGTCTGCAGGAGACCCTAGCAAATAACCATAAATTTATTGCTGACAGTTTCAGAGGCTAGGAAATCCAGAATCCAGGGAACACTGTAAGCAATAAATTTTGTTTTCTTATAAATTACCCAGTTCTGTGTATTTTGTTATAAGCAACAGAAATGGACTAATACAGAAGGCATTCAAATAATTCATTGGATGCATGAATACAGAAAAATTAAGAAGAGTGATGTCATCAAGATGGCAGAATAGACAATCTAGGCATCATTCCCCCCCTCACAAGAGATCACTTAATAACCAGTAAAACACAAAAACTGCCATCCTGTAGTCACTGGAACTTGGGGGAAGAGGAGGAGAGACCTGCTAAATCCATGAAGGCAGAAGAAGTCACGGCAAGCAGTAGGAGGGACCACCCAATCAGACCCTGCCCCAGCCATTCCCTGGTACAGTGTAGCACACCAAAAGGAGCAGCTACCTGGAGACAGCAAAGTAACAGCAGCACCCTTTGTATGAAGTTACTTTTAGAGTGTGCAGGGGAGAAGGGTTCTGTGACTGCTGGCAAAAAATAAAAAATAAATAAAAATAAAAAATCACTTTGGAGTGCACCATTCTATTTCCCAGGCTAGCAAAGCTGCTTGCAACCTTCCCTGGCACCTGCATAGGAGGGAGGGGCAAGAAATCAAAATATACTACTAGAGAAAAATGCTTAATCACAACAGAAGACAATAAGACCAGAAAAAAAAGGAAAAAAGGATCTATAAAACAACCAGAAAAAAAGGTAACAAAATGGCAGTAACAAGCCCCTATGTATTAATAATAACTCTAAATATATATGGATTAAATCCCCCAATTAAAAGATAGAGTTGCTGAATAGATTATAAAACAGGAACCAATAATGTACTGCTTACATGAAACTAAAACCTATTAAGGACACACATCGACTGAAAGTGAAGGGATGAAAAAAGACATTTCATGAAATGGAAATCAAAAAAGAGCAGGAATAGCTATACTTATATCAGATAAAATAGACTTCATGCCAAGGAGGGTTTAAAAAAAAAGATTAGGAAGGTCATTATATAATAATAAAGAGGTCAATTCAACAAGAGGACATAACAATTATAAATATGTATGCACACAACTCCAGAGCACCCAGATATACAAAGCAAATGCTACTAAACCTAATGAGGGAAATAGACTCCCACACAATAATAGCTGGGAACTTTAATCCCCCCTTTTCAGCAAAGGATAGGTCATCCAGACAGAAAATTAATTGAAAAACAGAGCTGCTCTCTATTTGAGACAGATGAGACCTAACAAACATTTATAGAGCATTTCATCCAACAGCTACAGAATATACATCTTTCTCAATAGCACATGAAACATTCTCCAGAATAGACTGTATGTTCGGTCACAAAACAAGTCCCCAAAAATTTTAAAAAACTGAAGTCATACTATCTTGTCCTACCACAGTAAAATAAAACTAGAAATCAATAACAGAAGGGACATTGGAAACTGTACAAATACATGGAAATTAAACAACATGCTCCTAAACAGTGAATTGGTCAAAGAAGAAATTAAAAAATTCCTGGAGACAAATGAAAATAAAAATACAACATACCAGAACCTGGAGGATACAGCAAAGAGGGAAGTTAACAGCAATAAAAGCCTACATTGAAAAAAGAAGAAAGACCTCAAATAAACAATCTAATATTACACCTCATGGAACTAGAAAAACATAACAAACCAAATCCAAAATTAGTATAAGGAGAGAAATAAAAAAGATCAGCACCGAAATATATGAATTAGAGATTAAAAAAAAATACAAAAGATCAATCAAATGAAGAATTGGATTCTAGGGAAGATAAATAAAACTGATAAACCTTTACATAGACTAAAGAAGAAAAAGAGAGAGACTTAAATAAATAAAATCAGAAATGAATACGGAGACATTACAACTGATACCGCAGAAATACAAAGGATCATAAGAGACTATTATGAACAACTATATGCTAACAAACTGGAAAACCTAGAAGAAATAGATGAATTCTTGGACACATACAACTTACTAAGATGGAATCATGAAGAATGAGAAAACCTACACAGATCAATAATGAGAAATGAGATTGAAGCAGTAATAAAAAGTCTCCCAACAATGAAAACCCCAGGACCAGATGGCTTCACTGACAAATTCTTCTCAAAGTCTTCCAAAAAACTGAAGAGGAGAGAATACTTCCAAACTCATTCTACAAGGCCAGCATTGCCCTCATACCAAACTGGAAAAAGATGCAACAGAAAAGAAAACAACAGACCAACATCCCTAATGAATATAGATGCCAAAATCCTCAACAAAATACCAAATCCAACAACACATTAAGAAGATCATTCACCACAAAGCAGGATTCATCCCAGGGAAGCAAGGATGACCCAACACATGCAAATCAATAAGTGTGATAAATCACATCTACAGAATAAATGAAAAAAAACCCATATGATCATTTCAATAGACACATCTGATAAAATCCAACATGATCTCATGATAAAAACACTCAACAAATTAGGTACAGAAGGAATGTACCTCAACACAATAAAGGTCATATATGACAAACACAGCTAATATTGATACTGAACAGATAAAAATGGAGGCTTTTCCTCTAAGATCGAGAACAAGATAAAGATGCCCACTCTCCCCACTCTTATTCAACATAGTACTGGAAGTTCTAGTCAGCACAATAAGGCAACAGAAAGCAATAAAGGACATCCCAACTGGAAAGGAGGAAGTCAAACTGTCCCTATTTGCAGATGACATTAAATACATAGAAAACCCTTAAGAATCCACCAAAAACTTACTAGAACTAATAAACTAATTCAAGAGAGTGGAAGGATACAAAATCTACACTCAAAAATCAATACTATTCCTATACACCAATAACAAGATATCTGAAGATGAAATCAAGAAAGTAATCTCATTCAAACAGCTATCAAAAATGAAATACCTAGTAGTAAATTTAACCAAGGATTTGAGAGACCTCTACCACAAAAACTATAGGTGAAAAACACAGGTGAAAGGAATTGAAGAAGACACCAATAAATTGATTGGAAAAATTAATATCACCAAAATGTCCATATTACCCAAAGCAGTATATACATTCAACACAATCTCTATCGAAATACTAATGACATTCTTCACAGAAATAGCAAAAGCAACCTTAAAATTTGTATGGAACGACAAAAGACCCTGTATAGTCAAAGCAATCTTAAACAAAAACAAATTTGGAGGCATCACACTAACCAACTTCAAAATATACTATAAAGCTATAGTAACCTAAACAGCATGGTACTGGCATAAAAAGAGACAAACTGACCAAAGGAACAGAATAGAGAGCCAGAAATAAGCCCAATTACAGCCAACTGTTTTTTGAAAAAGGTGCCAGAAATACACACTGGCGATAGGACAGCCTCTTCAATAAATGGTGTTGAGAAAACAGGATATCCACGTGTAGAAAATCAAAACTATACCTCCATCTCTCACCATACACAAAAATCAACTCAAAATGGATTAAAGACCTAAACCTAAGACCTGAAACTATGACACTACTAGAAGAAATCATAGGGGAAATGCCACACGAAATGGGAGAGGGCAGCACTTTTTTGAACAAGACTACAAAGGCACAGGCAACTAACACAAAAATAGACAAATTGTACTACATTGAACTAAAAAGCTTCTACACAGCAAAGGACACAATCAAAAAAGTGAAGAGACAACCTTCAGAATGGGAGAAAGTGTTTGTGAACTGCACATCTGACAAGGAGCTCATATCCACAATATATAAGGAACTCAAACAACTCAACAGCAAAAAAAACCAACCCAACTGAAAATGGCAAGGGACCTGAACAGACATTTCTCAAAAGAAAACATACAAATGGCCAAAAAGGCACATGAAAAAATGCTCAATATCACTAATCATCAGGGAAATGCAAATTAAAACCACAATGATATCACCTTACTCCAGTTATAATGGCTATTAAAAAGACAAAAAATAACAAATGCTGGTGAGGATGTAGAGAAAAGGGAACTCCAGTACATTGTCAGTTCGAATGTAAATTGATACAGCCATTGTGGGAAACATTATGGAGGTTCCTAAGAGAACTAAAAATTGAACTACCTTATGACCCAGCAATCCCATGACTAGGTAGCTACTCAAAGGAAATGAAATCAATATATCGAAGAGACACCACACTTACCACACTTCCATGTTCACTGCAACACTATTCACAATAGCCAAGAGATGGAATCAACCTAAATGCCCATCAATAAATGAATGTATAAAAAAACTGTGGTGTATATATATACAAACAGAATGGAATACTATTAAACTATATATAAAAAAAGAAATCCTGTTATTTGCAGCAACATGGAATGGGAGACCATTATGATAAGTGAAGTAAGCCACTTAAAGACAAGTACCACATGATCTTATATGTGGAATCTAAAAAAAAAAAAAGTGGTTCTCCCAGAAGTAGAAAGTAGAACCAGAGGCCAGGAGGGGAGGGGGTTGGGGGAGAGAAACAATGGATTAAAGGGTACACAGCTATGCTATCTATTATAAGTGAATTAATGTACAGTACATGCATGTATTGAAACAATACACGGTACTACATAAATGTATGCAAATAAATGTTAAAATCTAAATAAAAAGAAAAATTGAGAGAAAAATAAGAAATTCTGTGGAACAACTTTTTAGGGCAAGCTAATCTTTTCTTCCTTTGAGTGATGATAAAACAAAAGGGAACCAAAGATTGACTGAGAAGACAAATTTGAAATCCTTCTGGTACTATAACTCTTTTCACTGTAGTTATCATCAAAAAAATCAATACAATGTTATTATCTGTCAGCAGAAAAAAATCTAGAACTTGAAACGTATTTTAAATAAATTAGTAGATGGAAAAAAGAAAATCAAGATGATTTTTGATGGTGACATAACTCATTTCTTTGTTTTGCTACAAGGAAGAAAAGAAGCAGGCATAGGTAAAATTTATCTTCCTATAGAAATATCCAACATGTTTTTGTTGAAATGCTATGGAATGAAATAACTATAGCACAACCTCTACCCACCAGTGCACATACTGAAGAAAAATTGTGAACACTTTCATTTGACTTTTCAGTCTTTTATTTCAGGAAATGTAAGCACAGTCACTGGTCAAGGGGTGATATGTGAACTCATTCTGGTCAGTGAACTATAAAGGGAAGACTTATAGGGGGTTTTGGGGAAAGATTTTTCTCTTAGCAAGAGCTCAGTACACAAGAGAACTTCTCCGTTCTTTGCTTTCTGCTTTGAGGAGCTGTGTGAGGGTGTGATCTTCAAATCTGCTGCAGTCTTGACAGAAGAGCCAAAAGGACTATAGAAATCCAACCCAGTATGACAACTTTGAGCTGCAGAACCAACCTTAGAATCATTTACCTCCATCCTTCTTGTTACGTGAGGGGAACATAAAATCCCTATTTGTTTTGGCAATTTGTTATAGCAGGTTTCTGTTTCTTGCAGCTAAAAGCATTTATAATTTTTACAGATCTGAATTTACTCTCTAATTTATCTCATCTTCCCTCTAAAATTTTCTATCTGTTTCTATTCTGCTTTCTGGAAAGTTTATCTTCCAACATTTATTTGCTTATTTACTTATACACACACAAACACATATGTACATACACACATACATATATATGTCTGTGTACACATACACATAAAAAAAAAACTATCTTTCTTAATTTCCAAGAGCTCTTTCTTGCTTTCTGTGGCTTTTATTTCTTTAGTACAGCCATGAAACAAGAACGGATTATTCTATCTTCTCTTATCTCTGATGTTAGACTATACTTATGTTCAAGTTTTCTTCTGTTCTCTGCACTGTTCCTGAGTTCCCTATTGGCCACTTGTGCTGTTGTCTTTCCTGTTAAAAGCTTTCCTCAAATATCTGGCTATTCTTAGCTGTCCATTTACACTTGAGAGTTAAGGACTCTTATAATGTCAATACCAACCAAAGAAATCTACAGGTTCAATGCAAGCCCTATCAAAATCTCAATGACATTGTGTGTAGAAATAGAAAATTTCTTTCTAAAATTCATATGGAATTTCAAAGGACCCTGAGTAACCAAAATAATCCTGAAAAAGAACAAAGTTCAAGGACTCACACCTCCTGATTTCGAAACTTACTACAAAGCTACAGTAATCAAAACAGCATGATAAAAACATAAAGACATAGAGACCGACGGAACAGAACAGACAGCCCAGAAATAAACTCTCACATATACAGTCAAATTATATTTGACAAAGGCCTTGAAGGCCATTCGATTTGGAAAAGACAGGTTTTGTTTTTGTTTTCCCCCCAAAAACGGTGCTGGGAAAACTGGATATCCACATGCAAAAGAGTAAAGTTGGGCCCTTTTACACTGTATACAAAAATTAACTCAAAATGGATCAAAGATCCAAATGCAAGAGCATAAAACTCTTACTAGAAAATATAGGGGAAGAACTTCATGACACTGAATTTGGTAATGATTTCTTGGATATGACACCAAAGGCACATGCAACAAAAGAAAAAGTAGATAAGCAGGACTTCATCAAAATTAAAAACTTCTGTGCAAAGGCTACTATCCACAGAGTGAAAAGGGAACCCACAGAATGGGAGAAATATCTGCAAGTCATACATCTAAAAAGGACTGATATCCACAATACATAAAGAACTACAATTTAACAACAAAAAACCAAACCACCCAATTAAAAAAATGGGCAAAAGACTTAAAAAGACATTTCACCAAAGAAGATATATAAATAGCCAATAAGCACAGGAAAAAAATGTTCAAGATCATTAGTCATCAGGAAAATGCAAATCAAAACCACAATAAGACACCATTTCACATCCATTAGGATAGCTATTATCAAAAAACAAAAAAATAGAAAATAATAAGTTGTTAGTGAGGAAGTGGAGAAATTGGAACTCGTGTGCATTGCTAGTGGGAATGTAAAACAATGCAGGCTTTATGGAAAAAGGTATGGCAATTCCTATAAAAAAATAAATATAGAATTTCCATATGATCCTGCAATTCTACATCTGGGAAATAGAAATAAAAGCCGGGTGTCAAATAGACAGTTGTACACCCATGTTTACAGCAGCATTATTCACAACAGCCAAAAGGTGGAAGCAACCCAATTGTCCATTTATGGGTGAATGGATAAACAAACTATGGTCTATACATAATATGGAATATTATTCAGCCTTCAGAAGGAGGGAAATTTTACACATTATCCATGGTGTAACATGGATAAACCTTGAAGACATTATGCTAAGTGAAAAAAGCCAGTCACAAAAGAACACATATTATTGTATGATTCCAGTAATATGAGGCTCCTAGAGTAGACAAATTCTTAGAGACAGAAAGTAGAATGGTGGTTGCTAGGGACTGGGGGAGAGAAGGGAATGGGGACTTAGTGTTTACTGGGTACAGAGTTACAGTTTGGAATAATGAATCTGGAGATGAATGATGGCAATGGTTGCATAACAATGAGTTCATGTAATGCCAGAACTGTATACTTAAAAATGGCTAAAATGGTAATTTTATGTTATATATATTTTGCCCAAATAAAAAGAAAAAAGTAAAAATGTTAAGAACTCTTAAATAGCAGACTGGAAATCTGTAGAATGGTGGGTCTCAGTGGGTTAGCAGTAAACCTGGCTTTTCACTTCAAATATCAGTACCTATAGGTCTTTTCTCTTGAGGTGGCCAGCTTTTCCCAGGCAAGAATCCTGTCATCTCTAGCCAGGGTCCTCTTCATAGTATATAAAATGGTGATAAGTACAATGTACTAACTCATTTATATGTTTATTGTCTAAACCTTCCTCCACCCATTAAAACACAAGCTATCTGAAGGCAGAAAGTTTTGGCCATCTTTTTTTTTTTTATTGCTATATCCCCAGGGTCTAGAATAGTGTAAATGTTAGCAGGCACTCAGAAAATATCTGTTGAATGAATGAATCAACTATTTATAGAGCACTTAATATATGTGTCAGGAACTATGTTATTTCATAATTATAAACTTAATCCTTAAATTACCACATGTGTGGTATTATTCCCATTTTACCAATGAGATGGGACATAAGGAGACTGGGTAACCTGACTATGGAAATTACAGCACAGTTGGGATTCTGTGTGACTCCACAGCTCATTGTAACCATTATATTATATTGCCTTCTACTAGGCATAGGTGCATATATGTGTACTACTATATATTCACACACACACATTTGTGTACATATATGCATATTCACATACACGCACACACACTATACATATATATAGCTATAAATTGTGTAGCATTAGTCCCTGAGAATAAAAATCCACTACTTTATCACATGCTAATGATATAATTTATGAATGGATGCATATGTGTACTACTATATATATCCACACACACATTCATGTACATATATGCATATTCATATACATGCACACACACTATACATATATATAACTATAAATCGTGTAGCATTACTCCCCAAGAATAAAAATCCACTACTTTACCACATGCTAATGATTTAACCTATGAATTACAGTCTGATGTATACTGTCCTAGTTAGACTTGACTTGAATAGGTGATTCAATTTTGTGTCTAATTTTAAAAAGGAACCAAGTAAACAGAATATATCCAGTAGAAGGTCCACAAATCATGCCACAAAGAATGGCTGAAGGAATTAGACATATTTAGCCTGAATAAGAACTGTTTGGGGGGTGTTAATGGGGGGGGAGAAAGATAATGGCATGATAAAGGTAGAATAAGGTAGCGATCAAGAGCATAGACTTCTGGGCCGGCCCAGTGGTGCACTGCTACAGTGCGCCGCTTGGGAGCGCGGTGGCGCTCCCGCCGAGGGTTCGGATCCCACATACAGACCGGTTCCCGCTCACTGGCTGAGTGAGG